>NC_053449.1:28008359-28207052 GCF_007990345.1 Gossypium hirsutum
CGTATTGTAACACCCCGAACCCGAGACCGTCACCGGAGTCGAACACGAGGTGTTAACAGACTTTAAACCTCTTATAAAAAAATTTCCCAGACACTGCCAATCTGCGTACTAGTCGCTTAAAAAATCATATCTTGAGTTCAAAAACTCGGAATCCAGTTCCGTAAATTTTCCCTGAAACTATACTCATATTCCCATCTACATATTTTTTTCTATAATTTTTCGTTGGGCCAATTAGTACAGTTTATTAGTCAAAGTCTCCCATGTTACAGGGATCGACTACACTGACCTTTGCGCATTACGACTTGGATATCTCCCTGTACAGGGCTTTAATACTGATGTCGTTTATTTCTATAGAAACTAGACTCAAAGAGGAATCTATACATATATGGCATGACTCCTAATTATCTTCGGTTAATTTATAATGAATTTCCAAAGTTGAAACAGGGAATCCAGAAACCGTTCTGGCCCTGTCTTACGAGAACCTGAATATCTCTTAACATACTGTCCATATGATCGTTTCGTTACTTTCCTATGAAAATAGATTCATCAAGGTTCGTTTACATAATTTATTCACTATTTAATTCCCTTCCTAATATTTTTAGTGATTTTCCAAATCTACATCACTGCTGCTGTCAGCATCTGCCTTTAAGGTAGACTTTACCTATTTCATAGTTTCCATGATTCAACTAGCCCTTTTAGCATAAATAGCACAAATTATGATAGTGATTAACCATTCCCATGGCCAATCCTTGTTAAGCATATCCACACCTCTCAATAACCATATCCATACCAAATGATTATAACATTATACTCAAACATATATAAGCCATTTTCGCATGGCTATCCAAAATTATACAAGTCCAAAGGGTCCATGACCCACAACAAAAGGGTAGTCCTATACATGCCATTTCGAAGTTCAACCAAAATTGTACCAAAAGGGGGGGCTTTGATAGTGTGGGCGACTTCGACTTCAAAATCCCGAGTCCGATAGCTGGAGAACCAAAATCTATAAAACAGAGAATCAAGGAGACGGAGTAAGCAATTTATGCTTAGTAAGTTTTGAGCAAGGGATTCCAGCACAACAAAAGTATAGCATTCATGTAGCTAAACGGATAATTTCATATGCACAATTTTTCAATATCATACTTACTTCACATTACCAACCCTTTTATTCATACACAAAGATCAACTTAGCCAAAGGCCGGTAGCTCATTTATCAACTGAGCGAATACTTATTTGTAAGGGCTCAACTAATTCAAAGCACATACGAAACATACCTTAATGTTGGGATGTTTCAAGCGTATTAACTGAAATTTTTACAGCAAGATCATTCATTCCCAAATCACGTACCTTCGGAATTTAACCGGATATAGCTACTCGTTCAAATGCCTTCGGGACATAGCCCGATTATAGTAACTCGCACAAATGCCTTCGGGACTTAACCCGGATTTAGTAACTCGCACAAATGCCTTCGAGACTTAACCCAGATTTAGTAACTCGCACAAATGCCTTCGGATCTTAGTCCGGATTTAGTAACTCGTATAAGTGCCTTCGGATCTTAGTTCGGATATGGTCACTTAGGACAAAGCCTTCGGGACTTAGCCCGGACATCATTCAAATAACCATGCACATTTAACAATAAATCATGGCACATTCGTATTTCGTTTTCGTTAGCAAAACTCAAACACAAGACACTTATCATTCTTGCAATTTCGGCTCAATAGCCACACACAAAGAGCATGATTTTGATTTGCTTAAAACATGATCTAATCAAATCATAATTTAAGCTCTTTTACTCAAGAACTTACCTCGGATGTTGTCGAACGATTCCGATAGCTATTCGACCACTTTTTCCTTCCCTTTATCGGATTTAGTTCCCCTTTGCTCTTGAGCTTAATTAAACAAATAAATTGATTTAATCATTTGAGCATCGAAAAGAGGAACACAAGGCACTTAGCCCATATTTATACATTAGACATTAAAGTCACATATGTACGGAATCATGAATCAAACTCAACATTTTAGCTAATTTTCCCCCTTGGCCGAATTTTCTAAGCCAAGACAAAAGCATCAATATGCTTGCCTCTAACCGAATACATGCAACACCAATCTCCTTCCTATGGCCGAATATGCATGTCTATGTTGGGGCCGATTGCAACACTTAATACATTCTACAAGTATGGTCACTTGTATTGACTAAACACCATTTTGTTTCAAGTTCAAAACTTGGCTAATACACATATATATACACTAGTAAAGCATCCTCTCCCTTTCCATCAATTTAACACATGCATTACTCATTAATAGACAAAAATTATATTCGGCCTTAGCACGCAACTTGCTAGCCGATTCTTCTCCATCTAGCAACCAATGCACATATGTGCTCACTCAAAAATGCTAAAAAGAAGATTCAAGAATCATCAATCCACCATCACATGCATCATTAACAAGCTTCATATTTAGCATGCAATGGCATTAACACAAAATCCACCAAGGCCGAATATCATCCCCATGACATAGCAAAGATTTGAACCATGGGCTAATTAGAACTCAAGCTAGCAACTAAAAACATGCATGAATCTCATGGCACAGCCTCAAACATACCTTGATCTAGATACAAGTATGGCCAAACCTCCTCCTAATCCTCTTCCAAACCAAACATGAAGCAAGAACTCCTTCCTCCTTCCTTAGAATTTTCGGCCAAAAGAAGATGAAAAAGGATGAACAAAATTTTTCTTTTCTTTTCTTTTACTCACGGCAATTGGGGGGCATGGATGAGACCATTCTTTTTTTTTCATCACTCCTCCCTTTCATTATTTAATTACCATGCTCATTATTTTATTGTTTCCACCCATGATGCACCAACACAACATGTCTATGACATGTCTTGCCCATCACACTTGGTCTACCATACTTGTCATGGCCGGCCACTACTAATAGAGGGGGGAATTGACATGCAAGTCCCCCCTTTTTCAACATGCACTAATAGGTCCTTATGCTTTGACCTATCACATTTCAAAATTTTCTCACATAAGTCCTATTTACTAAAACTCACATGCAATCGACTAAATCGAAGCTTGAAATTTTCACACATTCATAATTACATATTCTAGACAATAAATATCACATTCGAACATTTCAGTGACTTGGTTTAGCGGTCCCGAAACCACTTCCCGACTAGGGTCAATTTTGGGCTGTCACAACTCTCCCCCACTTAAGAAATTTTCGTCCCCGAAAATCTTACCGGTAAATAGGTTTGGGTATCGTTCTTTCATCGAGCTCTCGGTTTCCCAAGTAGCTTCCTTGATCCCGTGTTTGAGCCATAACACCTTAACTAACGGAACCCTTTTGTTTCGCAACTCTTTCACTTCACGAGCTAGGATACGAATTGGTTCTTCTTCATAACTCAAGTCAGATTGAATTTCAACTTCTGAGGGATTAATCACATGTGACGGATCGGATCTATAACGTCGAAACATCGAAACATGAAAGACATCGTGAATCTTTTCAAGTTCAGGGGGCAAAATCAATCTATACGCAACCGGACCAACTCGTTCGGAGATTTCGTACGGCCTAATGAATCTCGGGCTCAACTTGCCCTTACGGCCAAATCTGAGTACCTTTTTCCAAGGCGAAACTTTAAGAAACACTTTATCTCCCACCTGATATTCAATGTCTTTTCGTTTCAAATCTGCATACGATTTTTGACGATCTGTGGCTGCCTTCAGACTTTCACGGATTACCTTTACTTTCTGTTCGGCATCTTTAATCAAATCAACTCCGAAAATTTTACTTTCACTGAGCTCGGTCCAAAACAATGGTGTACGGCATTTACGACCGTACAAAGCCTCGTAAGGTGCCATCTTAATACTTGATTGAAAACTATTGTTGTAAGCGAATTCAATCAAAGGTAAATACCGTTCCCATGAACTACTGAACTCGAGGATGCAACATCTCAACATATCCTCAAGTATCTAAATTATCCGCTCGGATTGACCATCGGTTTGGGGGTGAAAAGCAGTGCTAAAATGCAGCTTGGTACCCAAAGCTTCTTGCAATTTCTTCCAAAATCGTGAGGTGAATCTCGGATCTCTATCCGACACGATAGAAATAGGTACCCCGTGTAATCTCACAATCTGAGAAACGTACAATTCAGCTAGTTTATCCAATGAAAAATCCGTACGCACGGGGATAAAGTGAGCCGACTTAGTCAGTCTATCGACAACAACCCAAATCGCATCTTTCTTACTTGCTGACAATGGCAGTCCGGACACAAAGTGCATTGTGACTCGATCCCATTTCCACTCGGGTATCATGATCGGCTGAAGTAATCCTGAAGGCACTTGATGTTCTGCTTTCACTTGTTGACATATTAAACATTTCGAAACAAAGTCGGAGATGTCTCGTTTCATACCATGCCACCAAAACCGACGTTTCAAATCGTTGTACATTTTCGTACTCCCCGGGTGAATTGACATTCGGCTACAATGGGCTTCGTTCAGAATCATCGAAATGAGTTCCGAATTCCTTGGAACACACAAACGACTTCTGAACCTCAAACAATCATCATCATCAATTTGAAACTCCGATTCCTTGTTCGGAACACACTCAGCCCGTTTTGCAACCAATTCATCATCAACTTTCTGGGCTTCACGAATTTGATGAATCAATAATAGTTTGGCTTTTAATTCAGCTACTAACACATTGTCGGGTAGAACAGACAAGTGCACATTCATCGCTCGTAAAGCAAACAATGATTTCCGGCTTAAGGCGTCCGCAACCACATTAGCCTTTCCCGGGTGGTAATCAATGACAAGCTCGTAATCTTTCAACAACTCAAGCCAACGTCTTTGTCACAGATTTAAGTCTCTTTGAGTCATCAAATATTTGAGACTTTTGTGATCCGAAAATACATGGCACTTTTCACCAAATGAGTAATGTCGCCATATTTTTAAAGCAAATACGATGGCAGCTAGTTCAAGATCATGGGTCGGATAATTTTTCTCATGTGGCTTTAATTGTCTCGACGCATAGGCCACCACTCGACCTTCTTGCATCAATACGCAACCCAATCCTAGTAGGGATGCGTCACTATAAATGACAAACTCTTTGCCTGATTCGGGTTGCACTAAAATTGGAGCTTCAGTCAAATAAGTTTTCAGTTGATCGAAACTTTTCTGACATTTCTCCGTCCATTCGAACTTAACATCCTTTTGGTCATTGGTGTGGCTATCATCGAGAAACCTTTTACAAATCGTCGGTAATAACCGGCGAGCCCCAGGAAGCTCCGAACTTCGGTAATATTTCTTGGAGGCTTCCAGTTAAGTATGGCTGAAATTTTGCTCGGGTCAACTCGAATACCCGATGCGGATACCACGTGACCCAAGAAGCTAACCTCTCTTAACCAGAACTCACACTTACTGAACTTAGCATATAACTGCTTATCCCGCAAAATTTGCAACACTAATCTCAGGTGCTCAGCATGTTCGGTCTCATCTCTTGAATAGACCAAGATGTCATCAATGAACACAACTACGAACCGATCCAAATATGGTCTGAAGATCCGATTCATCAAATCCATAAATACCGCAGGGGCATTAGTGAGCCCAAACGGCATCACTAAGAATTCGTAGTGACCATATCTCGTTCTGAAGGCAGTCTTGGGTATGTCCGAATCTCGAATTCGCAACTGATAATCGCCCGATCTCAAATCTATTTTTGAGAACACTGAGGCTCCCTTCAGTTGGTCGAACAAATCATCGATACGCGGTAACGGATATTTGTTCTTTATCGTCACTTTATTCAGGTGACGATAGTCAATGCACAACCTCATGGTTCCGTCCTTCTTTTTCACGAACAATACTGGTGCACCCCAAGGTGAGAAACTTGGTCGAGCGAAACCTCTATCCGTCAATTCTTGCAACTGAGCTTTCAACTCTTTTAACTCGGTTGGTGCCATACGATACGGAGCTATCGAAATCGGCGTAGTCCCAGGTACAAGCTCAATACCAAACTCTATCTCCCGAACAGGTGGTAAACCCGGTAATTCTTCAGGAAAAACATCCGGGTATTCACAAACCACCGGCACAGATTCGGGTTTCTTTTCTAATTCTTTGTCATCAAGTACATACGCAAGGTATGCTTCGCACCCTTTTCTTACATATTTCTGGCCAACATTGAGGATATTACAGCTGACAACCCCTTTAAGTCCGTAGAGTCAACTGGATCATCTCGTATTTGCGCACCTCAAATCAATAGTCTTGCTTTTGCAATTCACAACCGCATCATGCGCGGTCAACCAATCCAAACCAAGAATAACATCAAATTCATCAAACGGCAAAAGCATCAAGTCCGCCGGAAAACAGGAACCTCGAATTACTAGGGGACATTTCTTACACACTTTGTCGACAAGCACGTAACGACCCAAGGGATTTGACACCCGAATTACGAACTCAGTAGACTCAATAGGTAAAGTCTTACTAGATGCTAAGGTTTCACATATGTAAGAATGAGTAGAACCGGGGTCAATCAAAGCAATTACATTAGTATCAAAGAGAGTAAAAGTACCGGTAATAACATCAGGCGAAGAAGCATCCTCGCGGGCACGTATAGCATAAGCTCTAGCAGGCGCACGAGCCTCGGATCTGGTCGTAGCATCTCTAGATCCTCTCTGACCACCGCTAGCATTGCCCGTATTTCTAGATGGTCTACCTCGAGCAGTGGTAGCACCCGGTTTCCCACTCTGATTTACATTCTGTTCAGACAACCTCGGGCAATCTTTAATGAAGTGGTCAACTGATCCGCACTTGTAACAGGAGCGGTCAGGGAATCTACAACTCCCTGAATGCCATTTACCGCAATATCGACATTTCGTTCTGTCTCGACGTTCATTCCCAACACTGGCGACCAAGTGCCTCGTGTACCACAGGGGGTCGATGACGATCTCGTCTAAAAAGGCCCGAAGTGCCTCTAGACCGGCCCACATCATCTCGAAATTTTTCGATGCCTGTTGAAGAGACTTTCCCGAGGATCTTTTACGAAACTCTCCAGTTCCCACATCAACTTTTTGTTTTTCTTTTCTAAGCTCTTCGGCTTTACAAGCTCGCTCGACAAGTACTACGAACTCTCGTATTTCAAGAATGCCCACGAACATTTTTATATCTTCATTCAGCCCATCCTCGAAGCGTTTACACATGATAGCCTCGGACGAAACACATTCCCGAGCATACCTACTAAGTCTAACAAATTTTCGCTCGTAATCAGTAACTGACATAGAACCTTGCTTAAGCTCAAGAAATTCCTTCCGTTTTTGATCAACAAATCTCTGACTGATATACTTTTCCGAAACTCAGTTTGGAAAAACTCCTGAGTTACTTGCTCTCGGGGCACAACAGAAGTCAGAGTACTCCACCAATAGTAGGCAGAATCGCGTAGCAAGGAGATAGTACACTTTAGGCATTCATCGGGTATACAAGATAGCTCATCGAGTACCCGGATAGTGTTGTCCAACCAAAATTCAGCTTGCTCGGCATCGTCGCTATCCGTAGCTTTAAATTCAGTAGCCCCATGTTTTCGGATTCTGTCAACTGGGGGCTTATTTGACCTTATTTGGTCAGTTTCCGGAGGTATTGTAGGTGCGGGGGTGGTATTAGTCGGGAATGGAGGTTGTGGAACAGTCGTATTAGTTCGAATGTATTGGTTGAACCAATCATTCATCACGCTATAGAAAGCTTGTCTAGCTTCATCATTCGGGTTACTAGCATTAGGTTGAGAGTCCGCCGGCGCTGTCCCTTGTGCGGGAGCAGGCGCTACACTCTCAAGATCATCAGCTACCGCTTGGTCGGGATCGGGATCCATTACTATAAATAAACACATTTACAATTGTCAGAAATCACCACACTATCAAATAATCACATAAAATGGCATGTATAGCTAGACCCAACGCATTACGGTAGTCCTAGAATCGACTAAACCGTAGCTCTGATACCAATCAATGTAACACCCCGAACCCGAGACCGTCACCGGAGTCGAACACGAGGTGTTAACAGACTTTAAACCATTATATAAAAAAATTTCCCAGACACTGCCAATCTGCGTACTAGTCGCTTAAAAAATCATATCTTGAGTTCAGAAACTCGGAATCCAGTTCCGTAAATTTTCCCTGAAACTAGACTCATATTCCCATCTACATATTTTTTTCTAGAATTTTTTGTTGGGCCAATTAGTACAGTTTATTAGTCAAAGTCTCCCATGTTACAGGGATCGACTACACTGACCTTTGTGATTACGACTTGGATATCTCCCTGTACAGGGCTTCAATACTGATGTCGTTTGTTTCTATAGAAACTAGACTCAAAGAGGAATCTATACATATATGGCATGACTCCTAATTATCTCCGGTTAATTTATAATGAATTTCCAAAGTCGAAACAGGGAATCCAGAAACTGTTCTGGCCCTGTCTTACGAGAACCTGAATATCTCTTAACATACTGTCCATATGATCGTTTCGTTACCTTCCTATGAAAATAGATTCATCAAGGTTCATTTACATTATTTATTCACTATTTAATTCCCTTCCTACTATTTTTAGTGATTTTCCAAATCTACATCACTGCTGCTGTCAGCATCTGCCTTTAAGGTAGACTTTACCTATTTCATAGTTTCCATGATTCAACTAGCCCTTTTAGCATAAATAGCACAAATTATGATAGTGATTAACCATTCCCACGGCCAATCCTTGTTAAGCATATCCACACCTCTCAATAACCATATCCATACCAAATGATTATAACATTATACTCAAACATATATAAGCCATTTTCGCATGGCTATCCAAAATTATACAAGTCCAAAGGGTCCATGACCCCAACAAAAGGGTAGTCCTATACATGCCATTTCGAAGTTCAACCAAAATTGTACCAAAAGGGGGGGGGCTTTGATAGTGTGGGCGACTTCGACTTCAAAATCCCGAGTCCGATAGCTGGAGAACCAAAATCTATAAAACAGAGAATCAAGGAGACGGAGTAAGCAATTTATGCTTAGTAAGTTTTGAGCAAGGGATTCCAGCACAACAAAAGTATAGCATTCATGTAGCTAAACGGATAATTTCATATGCACAATTTTTCAATATCATACTTACTTCACATTACCAACCTTTTATTCATACACAAAGATCAACTTAGCCAAAGGCCGGTAGCTCATTTATCAACTGAGCGAATACTTATTTGTAAGGGCTCAACTAATTCAAAGCACATACGAAACATACCTCAATGTTGGGATGTTTCAAGCGTATTAACTGAAATTTTTACAACAAGATCATTCATTCCCAAATCACGTACCTTCGAAATTTAACCGGATATAGCTACTCGTTCAAATGCCTTCGGGACATAGCCCGTTATAGTAACTCGCACAAATGCCTTCGGGACTTAACCCGGATTTAGTAACTCGCACAAATGCCTTCGGGACTTAACCCGGATTTAGTAACTCGCACAAATGCCTTCGGATCTTAGTCCAGATTTAGTAACTCGTACAAATGCCTTCGGATCTTAGTCCGGATATGGTCACCTAGCACAAAGCCTTCGGGACTTAGCCCGGACATCATTCAAATAACCATGCACATTTAACAACAAATCATGGCACATTCGTATTTCATTTTCGTTAGCAAAACTCAAACACAAGACTCTTATCATTCTTGCAATTTCGGCTCAATAGCCACACACAAAGAGCATGATTTTGATTTGCTTAAAACATGATCTAATCAAATCATAATTTAAGCTCTTTTACTCAAGAACTTACCTCGGATGTTGTCGAACGATTCCGATGGCTACTCGACCACTTTTTCCTTTCCCTTATCCAACTGGGTCCTCTAAGCTCTTGAGCTAATTCAAACAAATTTAACTCATTAAAGTCTCATTTTGCTAGCTTATGGCCGAATATGACAAGGAGTTTGATAGGTCATATGGCCACCCTTTTAGCTCAAATACACAATGGTCATACGCATTTTTAATCACATCAAGCAATTTAATACAATTCATTCGAACATCAAAAGAGAAGCTCAAGGTACTTAGCCCATATATACATTAGACATTAGAGTCACATGTGTACGAAATCACGAATCGAATTCAACATACTAGCTAATATTTCCCCTTAGCCGAATTTTCTAAGTCAAGCTAAAGCCATCAATAGGCTACCTATGGCCGAACATACACATAGCTTATGTACTTATTCATGTGGCCGAACATACATGTCTATGTTGGGGCCGATTGCAACACTTAATACATTCTACAAGTATGGTTACTTGTATTGACTAAACACCATTTTGTTTCAAGTTCAAAACTTGGCTAATACACACATATATACACTAGTAAAGCATCCTCTCCCTTTCCATCAATTTAACACATGCATTACTCATTAATATACAAAAATTATATTCGGCCTTAGCACACAACTTGCTAGCCGATTCTTCTCCATCTAGCAACCAATGCACATATGTGCTCACTCAAAAATGCTAAAAAGAAGATTCAAGAATCATCAATCCACCATCACATGCATCATTAACAAGCTTCATATTTAGCATGCAATGGCATTAACACAAAATCCACCTAGGCCGAATATCATCCCCATGACATAGCAAAGATTTGAACCATGGGCTAATTAGAACTCAAGCTAGCAACTAAAAACATGCATGAATCTCATGGCACAACCTCAAACATACCTTGATCTAGATACAAGTATGGCCAAACCTCCTCCTAATCCTCTTCCAAACCAAACATGAAGCAAGAACTCCTTCCTCCTTCCTTAGAATTTTCGGCCAAAAGAAGATGAAAAAGGATGAACAAAATTTTTCTTTTCTTTTCTTTAACTCTCGGCAATGGGGGGGGAAACAACCACACACTTTTTTTTTTGTTTCCATTTCTTTATTACCCATACTCCTTATTTTATTTTTCCTAACATACCTCACTAACATAACATGTTTGTGACATGTTTCCACTCATAGCATGGCCGGCCACTATGCCTTAATTTGGGTAAATTGACATGCAAACCCATCATTTTCACAATATGCATTAATAGGCCACTTTGCATTTGCCTAGCACATTTCAAAATTGTCTCACATAAGTCCTATTTGATAAAATTCACTTACAATTAACAAAATTCAAACATGAAATTTTCACACATGCACATGTACATATAATGAGCATCAATTATGACGGTTAATTATTTTTATGACTCGGTTTAGTGGTCCCGAAACCACTTCCCGACTAGGGTCAATTTTGGGCTGTCACACCCAAAATCACATTTCAAAAACTTATTTAAACATCAGTTAAATATTTCTCCAATATAAACATTTTATATTGATTAATTATAATATTATTTATTTAAATCTAATAGGTCCCCACACCTGATTTTGTAATTCTAATAGCAACAACTCTGTTTCCACTCTAATGGAAAAGATCGAATCTTGAATCCTTAAAATTAAACAAATTCCATTTCGTATAAAATTAAAGTTATTTTAATGAACAAATCTCATTTTTTACCATTAAGTAGAATACTTACTCAATCGACTAACAAATGCACTCTTCCAAATAGTGGGGTATAGATCCAGGATTACGAATTTCACTTCATGAAAGCATAATAAAATGAATTATTAGTATCATCCAAATCAAAAATAAAAGCACGAGAGAAACATGAACACGGAATCTTCTATAATTACGTAAAATCGAAAGGATAGGGGCTTTATAACTTCCCACGATGAACCAATTAAAGAGGGGGATTTGACACTATCATAAAGTAATAAGATGTAAAATAGAAATTAGAAAATAGAATGGGAAGTAACCCTTTAATAAACAAAAAAAAATATCAGGACTGAATGCTTAGAAAAAATTATTACGATTAGAGGAAGAGAAAATAAGAAAATAAAGAATTTTGGTGGTGGTCGATGGCGGTGATGCAACGGTAGTGCAACAGTGTGATGGTGGCAGTGGCGATGGGGGAGAGGTGGTGGTGTGATGGAGGTTTGACGGCCTTGTGTTGTGGTGGACTAGAGGAGAAATGAGGATAAAGGTTTGTTCAAGATGGTGAAAAGGAAGAAAAATGAGAGAAAAGGGGAGGAGCAAAGAGGAAGGGCGACTAAAGGAGAGGAGGAGAGAAAAATGAAAAAATAAAAAGTGAAATGAGATGTCTAGATGAATGGCCAAACAAGGGAAGGTAAATGAGGAGTTTTGGCAAGTTGAGGGGACAATGTTACCAAAAGTGGATCATGAGAGTAGAAAGGGGGGAACTATGGGAATGTTGACCTTATATAATCAAGGAAAGAATCTTCCCTAGTATGGCAACAAGAGTTGGATGGCAAAAGTGTTCACACTTGGCTCAAGTTGTCAAAATTTTTAATTAAAAGATGTGCTTGTTGGGGCTTGAACTTAAGACATTTTGAAAACAAATCACACACTTAACCATGAAGCCATTTAACTCGTTGTGACATAAGCTAGAGCGACATAATAAATAAAATCTAGGGCGTGACAAGTCTACTAAGAAAATCGAGAAATATGAGATTGGACTATACAAGTGTGACTATTCCATAAGTTGTTTCCAATTTAGAGATTAAGGATAAATGGATATAATGCATGAAAATATTGTCATAGAAAGGTTATGTCGAATCATGACTTCTTCTAATTTGGGTGGCAATGATGAATTTCTAGATGCCACTCAATGCTTATAATGTTAGGAATGTTCTAGCATTACTACCAACGTTACAAGAATGTACAAGGTCATACCCTATAGTTGAAATGAACATAATCCAAATACATTTGGTATTGTATTTAGTTGACACATGAATTAAATTAAGTATTAAATTAATTTAATTTGATAATTAAATATTAAACACATTATATGTACAAACTTGTTGTACACAAATAGAGAACATATACATAATTAATATAAGAATTTGATTCATACAAAATATTAATTGTATATATTTTTCCAAATTTATTAATATAAACAATTATATTAATTAATTTTGGTCAAAATATAAAAGACATAGAAATTAATATTATTTTGGAAAGAATATAATTAATATATAAATTTTATTCATAAAAAATATTAATTGTTTATATTTTACCGAATTTATTTATATAAACAATTATATTAATTAATTTCAATCAAAGTATAAAAGAAATAGAAATTAATATTCTTTTGGAAAGAATATAATTAATATATGAAGTTGATTCATAAAAAATATTAATTGTATAAATTTTATCGAATTTATTAATATAAAAAATTATATTAATTAATTTCAATCAAAATATAAATGACATGGAAAATAATATTCTTTTAGGAAAGAATATAATTCAATTTTCTAAATTTCCATTTACCTTCTCTGTTAATAAGGGAATAGTCCTAGTTTTACTTTTTAATATGTGATATCAAAGAGGATAAATGGATGATAATCCATTAGTGTGTTAAAGTTATCAACTTAATAAAGTAAAGATCTAGCAATCGTTTTTTAATTCTCTTTGAAAAATTCAAGAGAAAGTGATTGTTCATTTTTGACCGGTGGACTATGTAGAGGCTGGGACGTTTTTATTGTGGCCTGGAATCGACATGGAATCAACAACATCCTATTAATGTTTTCACTTAAGAAGGTATATCTTCAATCCTTTTTCAACCCAATTCATTCCTCATACATGGATCCGTGGTAGATGATCGCAAGAAGAATTTTTCAATTGTGCTACGGGACGTACCAACAATCCAACAATGGTATCAGAGCCACTTGTATGATAGTATTAAGGATTAAATTTATTGGTTGATGGGATTGTATGAGATATATGTTGTAAACTATGTTTGATATGCACGGTGTTTGGAAATGCATGGTTATAGCCCGATAACCCATTTAATTTATTATTTGCAAATGTTATAATTTTATAAATATGACTCGTGTGTTGTGCCTTTCTATATTCCTCTTATACTTCTCTTCTCATCTTAGTCCCTCATATGTAAAATTAGTTTTTATAATTGTATATTTTATGAGTTGATACGGACTAGAGGAAAAGACGGCTAGACCACCTAAAGTGGAAAAGAAGCTTGAGAAGCGACATAAACCCTTAGGATTCCTTACGATTTTCCCATTAGCTTGGAAGGAACCACTTTAGTTTTATGGGAAATAACCATTATATTTATTTATCGTTTTATATTTTTCTTGTATATGATACAATTGATGATATGTTAGCATGCATGTTATAATATATTGATAAGATCAATTAAAGGATTAAATGGACAAATGTTGACCACTAATAGTGAGATTAATTTAATTTAAAAATCCATCAATAAGTATTAAGTTAAGATCAATTAGAGGCAAGAGATTTGGATAAATCCTGAGATGATTAGAACAAAGTAGACGAGTTATATGTGATGTAATTAACAAGTGTTGCTTACCTAAATAACCATAATCCTGAGAGTAAAGTGATCAATCTTGAAAAGAGTTATATTTTATGCCTTTGGACCTAGTTAATTAAATGTAATTAAGTACATCTAGTTGCATTTTAGGATATTTCATTAGTATTTTTAGCGTTACATTAGAACTTGGGCTGCGTTTAAATATTAGGTGCTTTTAATTACTCGTGGAAGGGCTGTGTTTTGTGGTATTGGCAGACACAGGATGAGGAGCAAGAAATAAAGGAGTGAAGTTTTGCTGGGGTAAAAGGGTGGTTAGATTTCCAGCCAGTATGCCATGACAATGCCGGGAAGGTATCCAATCAGCATTCAACGCATATCAGCTTTAGCCCAACTCTACTTGTACCAGATAAATCTACATAGAACAGAGGAAAAGATAAAACTTGGGGTTGTTGGAATTATCCTGAAAAAGAAAATGAAAGAAATTTAAAAAGAAGCAAAGGAGGAAACCCTAGGGCGTGAACTGCAGGTAAAGAACCTGAAGCAAATTAGAATGTAGTGGCTGAATAGAGACTGAAAGAAAAAAGACGCAGGCAATCCCTTTCAGCCACCTTAGGACACTGCGCAACTGGAGTGTGAATTGGACAAACGAATGCTATCTTCCCAATGTTCTTCCATTATTTAAATCTAGTCCTTCGTGAATTACAATGATGAAAACGATGTTTGAGTTGAATTTTATTGGCCAACCTATGAGTTAAATCTCATAGGTTTAGGATTACTTTGATGAAATTTAACTGTCTTTAATGCCTGCAGTATAAGTTGGAGTTCTTTTATTGTTTCATTCAATTATTTTATTTTTTACAATGTATTTGAGCAATCCTTAGATGTAGTCGACTATGCATCATACCCTTAAATTAATCTAAATTTTGAAAAGGTTGGATTAGTTGGACCATGGTTGAATTATATGAGCAAGTATTCGATAGATATCTGTAGTAGACTCTAGACATAGAGCAGTGTTCACAAAAGGAAACATTGTAGGGTATCGTGTTAAAGGCGTATAGACACAAGCAAGGTAACTTGAGGTTTCTACCTTCGAAAGAAGCAAGCCACTTAAGAACTGTTCTGAGCAGTAGGTTAAGTCTTATTTTACTTTAATTTTTTGGTAATACTTTGTAACCCTATTCCAATGATTGATACGGGTTAAGGGTGTTACAATGAATTCTACCACTAGTCAACTAAACGTCATACATATGGCTAAAGACCATCTGCAGTGAAGGTTGTCTAGAAAAATGACAAATACCAACAATTATTAGATAGAATCAATCGAATAGAGGCTGAAAGGGGTGCATCGGATATCTATAGAGGAGAGAAACTACTCTTCCACTATATTAGTAATCCTACCGGGGATTTGAACTACATCAGAAATAGGGGCAAAAATCTCTATTAAAATACATGCAATCCCAGATGGAGAGATCGGTCGAACTTGAGATGGGGAGGAAACTAAGGAGGAGGTAATAGCTCGAATCAAGCTAAAAACACTAACTATCAACCTCCTTATTTGGAGAAACCTTAGGATAGGGCCAACCCAAGTGACCATATTGTATGTGGTCAGCATTTGGATAGAATCAAGGGGGAGATGCAGTCAATGAGAATGGATGTGATGCAAGTGCAGTCTGAGTGCACCAACTCAACAAGAACATTGACTGAATTTGAAGATCAAATAAGTTAATTGATGAGCATGATGGGTGACATCAAAAGACAATTTGGCATAAGTATTCCCAGCAATATGGAAAATAATCCTCGTAGGGAAGGGAAGCAGCACATGAAAGCAAACTCAAGAGGTAAATATGGAGAATATTGATGATCTTTAAGAAAAACCCCTAGAAGCTGACATCGAACTTGAACCAGAGGTAGTAGAGGTAGTAGTTACGTCGGAAGTTGAGCCAAAGATGGAAACAACCAAAATTCAGTCGTTATAAAAATACCATCCCCTTAAAGACTAGAGGAAAAGAAAAAGTTGGATGAAGACGAGTTTGTAAGTTTTCTGATCTTATTCAAAACTTTAAACATTAACCTGCCCTTGATCGAATTAATTGAGAAGGTTCCTAAGTATGCCAAGTTTTTAAAAGAAATTGTGTCTAGGCATTGGAAAATTAAGGTAGGTGAGCAAGTTAGTATAAGTGTTTCCTGTAGTGCTATTGTCTCAAGATAGGTTCCCCAAAAATTGAAAGACCCAGGAAGTTTTACTATTCTCATAGTGATAAGGAGCATTCATTTTAATAGAGCTCTATGTGACTTAGGAGCTAGTATTAATTTAATGCCTCTATCTATTTTTGAAAAATTTGACTTAGGGGATCTAAAAAATACCCAGATAACACTACAGTTGGCCAACAGACCCTTAGTACATCTAAACGGAGTACTATAAGATGTGTTAGTCGAAGTGCACAGCTTTATCATCCTGGCAGACTTTGTGGTTCTAGATTTTGAAGAAGATTAAGAAATACCCATCCTGCTAGGTAAACCTTTCTTAGCTAGTTCTAGGTCCACTATTGATTTAGGGAAAAATGAATTAACAATAAGAATCAATGGTGATACCGAAACTTTTAAGTGTTGTCACCAATTAAGAGAGGAAAGTAGAAGGAAGTCAAGGGAGCATTGTAATAAATTATCTATTTCTAATAATCCCGAGCTAAGGGACGCATTTCTTTTAATGTGTGCAGGTTGAAAAAATAGGTTTAAGGAAAGGGACAAGTGGGCAAAGGTGGAGTGGCACAACAGATGATGGACTAATATTGATAGAAATGAAGATTCGTCCATCTGTGAAATAATAATACAATTGGATGAATCTGGCAGCAAAACTTAAATAATTTGAATTGATTTATTATATTTTTTAAATTATTGTATAATTAATTAAATTTTTAGTTTGGGTTTTATGTTTTATTAATTTTATTTTTTATATAAACCAAAGGCAGATTTGACGGAATTAAGAAACCACTTCAATGTCTCAACATGAAATTTGTGTGTCACAATACGCCCGTGTGCTAGGTCGTGTAACTGCCTGAATTGTAACCCTTTGAAACCTACAGGGGGCACATGGCTGTGTCACATGGCCGTGTGCCACACACAGTTGAGACACACATCCATGTCTTAGGCCGTGTGGACAAAAAATAGACCAATTTCAAGCACACACCTACAAGCCCATTTGCACATACAATCAAACTATAAAACATATGTAAAACATGCATAATAAAACCAATACACTAGGTCATTTATCCATTCAACCAATATACCAAAAGGCACCTCAATCACAAATCATGAAATCAATGTAAACATAAACATATTTATCCATGAATCAACCATACACAACTACTTATTTCCATACCAAAGCATTGACCATATACCAAGTTACAATCAAACATGCCAAATTGGTCATTCAAAATATACCTTCACTTGAGCATATCAACTCCAACCATTTAAGCATCAAAATGCCAAAATTTCACCAACCATAATACCACAAATATACATGCCAAACATTGCAACTAGATCACTAGTACAAGTCCACCTATACATGTCATTATATTTATGACCAAAACATCAAAAGCTACTGATATATCCGTGGGATAGAGTGATAGGTCTCCGACGAGCCTCTCAACCGAACGAGCTTTTGATTATCTAAAAAAACATAGGAAAGAAAACTATATAAGCATATAATGCTTAGTAAGTTTGTGTAACATAAAACATAACTTACCATTTCATTACATAACATTAAAATTTAAGATGATATAATCCAACCAATAGCTTGGCACAACCCTAAGCACTAACAACAACACATGTTAGCATACTTGAACCTAATTCAATTGGATTTATCATCTTTCATAACATAACATGCTTTACATGTATATCACCATTTCAATATTTTTCATAAATACATGTCTTAGTTCATATTGAGCACTTACATTTCCTTTCCATTTCATGCCTGTTAGACCGTTTAGAATATCATCGGATATGCGAGATAGCTTACACAAAGTGTACTAAACATATAATCATAACCTTTTCCTTTCTTTTACATCATTGCTCATACGAGTTGTGAAATGGGCCTACTCATACGAGCTGTGGATTAGAATGTAAGCTACACGATGCTACTCACACGAGCTGTGGAGTATTAGCAAAAAATGTAGGGCCTCAGCCATCGGTATGACATTCAAGACCAACACCCGAAACATGAAAACCCTAATGACATGTCATTTGTATCCTATGAATTTCTAAAGTTCAAATGGGGCTTGATACTTGTCGTAACATCGTTAGATTACATTAATTAATTACATAACGATCAACAATTTACATATAGATCAAAAGATAGCATAAAACATTACACAAATACATGAACTTACCTTGACGATGAAGGCGTAGAAACGAATTCGAAAAATACATCAGGATACTCAGACACTTTAGAATCCAGTACATAAACAAGGTAAGCATTACAGCCTTTTCTCACATATATCTGTGATGACATAGCTGAAATAACCATAGGCAACACACTCGGACTATCTGATTTAATACAAACTGTCTCACCGTTCTGACATTTCAATATAATAAGCTTTCGTCTAAAATTTACAACCATATAATGTACAGTTAATCAATCTATGCCAAATATCACATCAAATTCATCAAACGATAATAGCATCAAATTAGCTAGAAAACTGTAACCTCGAGTCATCAAAGGACAATTCTTGTAGACTTTGTCAACTAACACATACCGACCTAGGGGGTTCGATACTTGAACCACGAATTCAGTGGACTCAATAGGTAAATTCTTACTAGTCACTAAATTCGTGCACATGTATGAATGTGTGGATCCCGGATCAATCAAAGCAGTAATATCAGTATCAAAAATAAAGAAAGTACTGATAATAACATCTGGTACAGAAGCATCTTCTCGTGTGCGAATAGCATAATCCCTAGCTGGTACCCGTGCCTCGGATCTCACAGCAGAATCTTTTGTAACACCACGGCTACCACTCATATTTTTTAGATTACGAGGTGGTCTACATCTCGCAACAGTATTGCTCGGCCTCAGGGTCTGAACTTTCTCTTTCTTGGATTTCTCTGGACAATCTCTAAGATAGAGGTCTAAGGAGCCAAACCTAAAACACGCTCCATTCTTTAATTGACACTCGCCATAATGTGGTTTCTTACAGTGCTTGCAATCAGTCCAAATATCTCTGACACTATCCACACTTGCAACAGATGTAGCTTGAGGTTTTGGACTGAACCGTCGGGTACCTCTGTCTCTACTAGAATATCCCTCAGAAGCTATAGAACAGTTGTTATATTCTTTTCTTTCTGTGACACTGACTGATAGGACTTTCTAATCAGTCTCTTTCTCGAGTCTCTAGCTTCATAATTAGCATGTCTTTTCTCTTTACTCAGCTCCTCGGCTTTGTGTGCTCGATCAACTAATACAATGAATTCTTTCAGCTTAAGAATTCCAACTAGAAGCTTTATGTATTCGTTCAGCCCTTCCTCAAACCTCTTACACATAGCTGTCTCAGTCAGAATACACTCCAGGGAATATTTGCTCAATCTAACAAATTCTCGCTTGTACTCTGATACAGACATACGGCCCTGTTTGAGCTCAAGAAATTCTTTATGTTTCTGATCTAGAAACCTTTGAATAATATATTTCTTTCGAAACTCAGTTTGAAATAATTCCCAGGTGATCTGCTCTCTCGACACAATAGAAATCAACGTGTTCCACCATTGGTAAGCTGAATCTTTCAATAACGATACCGCGCATTTAACGCACTCATCCGATGAACAGGATAACTCATCAAAAACCCTGATTGTATTCTCTAACCAAAATCCATCTCTCTCGAGATCATCTTCAGTAGTAGCTAAAAATTTTTCAGCCCCATACTTACGAATCTTTTCGACAGGCGGTTTACTAATTCAGATTAGTTCCAAACCTTGAGGAATAACAGAAACCGGTTGGGTTCTTCAAATTTAGATATAGGCCTTGTACCGCTCGATGCAATTCCGTGAACGGAGGCTTGAGCGTTACTCTCTTCTTTATCAGAGTCAACTTGGTTGGATGTCATTCCTATGTGAAAACAAGTTTCAAACAGTCAGGAATATCACACTATCACAGGTTATAGAATGGCATGTATAGCTAGACTCGTACACACTATGTTCAGTCCGAGAATTGACTAAACTGTAGCTCTGATACAAATAAATGGGACACCCCTAACCTGTATCCATCGCAAGAACAAGATTACGGAGTATTACTAGAGTTTACAGTATAAATGAACAAAATTTCAAACATTTCATAACATATCAATAAACACATTAAAACAAAATCAAAATATACATATAGTCCCTTATACAAACCCTCGAGGCCCAAAATACGTGTTAGAAATAAGTCGGGACTAAATCGAAAACTCAGAGAATTTTTCAAAAAACAGTAAAATTTTTCAATATTTCAGGGGTCACATGGCAATGTGGCTAGGCTGTGTGACTCACATAGTCAAGAGACACGCTCGTGTCTCAAGCTATGTGGGCATTTGAAATAGGGACACACGGCCATTTCTTAGCCCGTGTCCGTGCTCGTGTAACTCTCTAACTTGATCACACGGCCAAGCCACACGCTCGTGTTACAGGCCGTGTGCTAGGCTGTGTAACAACCTAACTTGCAACCCTTATAAAGCTACAGGGGACACACGACCATGTCACCTAGCTGTGTGTCACACACGGCTGTGTCACCTAGCTATGTGTCAAACACAGCTGAGAGACACACCCATGTCTCTGCTCGTGTGGACGAAAATAGACCATTTTACAAGCCATTTTTCTCACCCAAACTAGCATGTACCTACAAGCACCTTTGCACATATGACTAAACCATAATAAGGCATCCAAATCAAGCGTAAACAAGATATATACATATCGTAAAGATTCATACAACCAATATGCCCTTAGGCACCTCAAATGACAACATGTAAATATGTTCAATTATGCACTCTATTTGTCCAAAATACCCAACTAACTTATAGGCACAATAGTGTCAATACATAATATTTGGTTCACTTACCAAATCATACCAAATGGTAACAAATAACAACTCAATCAATAACCTTAACATACATATATGTCTTCTATATCAAAATACCAATTCACAACAAGTTATAAGACTTATATAATATGCACATTCAACTATTATTTCCCTTTCATCATTCAAACATATTAAACAAATTATCAACCATATTGAAGCTAATATTGACTTGCCAAATCACAAACCAAACCAAATGGCCATATTCACAACCAAACATATAGGCCAACACTAGCCAAAATACCTATACATGCCATTATAACCAAAATTAAATAACTGAATGTACCAAAAGAGCTGATTGATAGTGTGATATAGCTCCGAAAAGCTTCCAATCTGAACGAGCTTCTGATTAACTATAAAAATGAAAAATAACACAAAGTAAGCATTTAAGCTTAGTAAGTTCGTATAACTTAGAATTTAACTTACCATTTAATCAAGTAATAGGTAAGTACAAAGCATATCCCAACACATTTTGGCCAAATGCCTAAGCACATATACACCAACCATATTAACCATGTAAATCCATATATATGAACCAAATATCATGGATGAGCTCAATAATTAAACAAGTTCCCTATACATAAATCATCCATTTCATATATCTATATATTATGTAACATGATTTCCATGTATTTTATGTGTATACCTGTAATAGTTCATATCGAACTCATATCATTTCGTATCAAAAAATTTCTCGTTGAATCGTTTAGAATACCATTAGATCGGTATGCTCTCACGAGCTATAAATTAGTATGCTCTCACAAGCTACAAATCTGTATGCTCTCATGAGTGGTGGAGTATCTGCAACACATGTAGGACCTCAGTCAAATCGGTAACCCCAATGACATGTCATTTGTATCCTATAGATTCTTACGGTTCAAATGAGGCTCGGTAATCGCCGTATGTTGTTCGATATGCACTTAGTAATTTTATATGACAAATAATAACATTTATATATTTCAATTAAAAATATATAAATACAATTTAATTACATGAACTTACCTCGATGAGTATACGTAGATACGAAGGTGATTAATTCGAGACTTTCTCTTTGCCCCGATCTAACTCCGTACAAGGTCTAACTAGATCTAATTGAGCATACAAGCTTGGCCAAATGTTGAGCACAAAAATGACTTGTTTCTCTTGTGAAAGTCGGTTAAAGATGATAATGGAAGATAATGATAAATTTTATTTTAATTAACTTATCATTTATTTACTTATTTACTTAATTAACCTTTAAAATTAATCAAAATTACACAAAATGTCAAGCCATCATATTGCACTAACACATTTATGGTCTAGTTACCATATAAGTACTTCCATTTAAAAGTTTTATAGCTATTTAATACCTTTAGCTACTAGAACTCAACTTTTTCACTTTACGCGATTTAGTTCTTTTTATCAAATTGAACATGTTAATGGTAAAATTTCTTAACGAAATATTTCTACGATATTACTATCATGTTGTAGGAAATAAAATAATAATAAAATAAATTATTAAACTTTGGATTTGTGGTCTCGAAACCACGGTTTCGATTTCACTAAAAATGAGCTATTACACTTGGTGTTCTCTTTTAATGGTAGAATCAATTTTAGAAGAAACATGATAAAGATGCTCATTTTTCTTTTCTTTTGTTTCGTTAATTAACATATATTATTTTTAACATATAATAGTACATATTCTTACCACCAACCGACCATTAAGTCAAAAAAATTAATTACCTTATTAAACCCTCAAATCTATATATTATACTCAATTAACATATATAACACACTAGCGTTTAACTTTTTGTGGCTTTTACAATTTAGTCCTTTTCACTTCTTTAACTATTTAAAAGTTAAAATTATCTAACCAAATTTTGATATAAATATGTAATAACCCTATAAATACTAAATAAATAATAAAATATTGATTGAATGGACAGAATCGTGGTCTCAAAACCAATATTTTTGACACCACTAAAAATTGGTCGTTATAAGTCTAACTGCCAGAAAAAGATATTGGGGGTGAACCACCAGAAATACAGATTGTGGTCTGCAAGAACTTCCTCCATATCATAAACACATCCCATCCCAATGCACATGCAAAACATACATGTTCAAACATAGTCAAATTAAACATGCCACATACAAACTTAACATAGCAGAAACATGTCATCATTACATACGAGTTGACAGAATAAAGGCATACTAGTTAACTTATTTAGAGTTCTATATAGAGGTATGCTCTCAAATTTACACATACAGACAACTCTATGGAATTACCAAAAACTAGAATTCTCATAAATCGTTTACATCTAGCGACATACATAACCAAATTTCATAATCTTGCTAACTCACACATCTAGTCCAACTAAACCGTTTGAGATAGACCTACATGCCCTACTTGTCCAACCCTTGTGCCCACATGGCCAAGCACACGCTTGTGTGGCTCACACGGCTAGGCATATGGCCAGGCACACGTCTGGGTGGCATCCACTTCAAGTTTAGATTTTGCAGAATTACGAATTTTTAGGTTAAAGTAATACACCTGATTTTTCCTGGGATGTCAAAAGTACAATAGCAATTCATGTTCTGCACACACGACATCCACAATTGAACAAAATAGCAAGAAACACCATAATTGAAATAATTTTCGGCCCTTACTCAATTAGAGTATTCGACCCAAAATGCATTAGGGCATTCGACCATTGCAACCTAACACCAGTTAGCCCCTAAACAGGGGCATTTAGACACTTACTTAGAGAAGAAATGGTTCCTAAAGCTCTCAACTTGCCAGAGGGTTATTCTACTCTAGATCTTCTACTAAACAGAACCAAAACGATTAGTCCATCACAATTCTGCTAACATCAACCAAATAAACTCTCAAATGAATTCAAAATCAACCTTTCAAAACAAAAAAATAGATGTACTTACGAAAAGTTATGAAACTATACCAAACCTCTAAAGCATGCACGGCCCATTGAAAAGAATAAAGTGTTAACAACAACACTAGGGAAGTCTGACATCCGAACTGTTGGATCACCGGCACCCCTACGGCACAGTAGAAAAATTTAATAATCGGCGACCCTAACCACGGATCCATGTGTGAGGAACGAATCGGGGTGAAAAGGGTTACGAAATTACCTAATGCTGTTCTGAGTAGACAACAACTTCTCAACAAGTGTAGTCTGATCTACAGTCGAACTAAGCCACAATCTATCGAGACTCCGACCTCTACGTGATCCACCCAGTTGACTACAAACAGAAGAAATCCCCAAAACAGTTTTGAGAGTGAATTTTCTTTGACGGCTACTAGACCAAAACAAAGAAAAATGGGATACTTAAATCCTTATTATTTATTTTTTAGGGTTTTTATTTATGAATTACAATAAATATAATAATATTTTAAACCAAAAATTATAATTACATTAATTATAATATAATTTTGGTAAACCATATATTTATTTGAATTCATATGCTAGCCTCATTATGTGTACAACAACCTTGTACATAATGTGTTGGAAATCGAATTAAATTAATTCTATGATTAATTTAATTCAAGTGACACCTAAAAACAATACCAACTATGGTTTATTCCGTTCATTTTAACTATAGGGTGTGACCCTGCAGGTTCTTGTAACGTTAGCAGTAATACTAGAACGATTCCAATGTTACAAACAATGAGTTGCATTTAGCAATGCATCATTGCTACCTAATTCACAAGAGATCATGATTCGACATAACCTTTTATGCAATAATCCTTAAGTCCTTTATCTCTGGATTGGACACAAGTCATGGAATAGTCACACTTGTATAGTCCATTCCATGTTCCTTGATATTTTAAGCAGACTACGATATACAAATAAGTATGACATCTCATATCAACTTATTTGAGCATGGTCATGCATTTCTTGTCTCACTTAATCAAGTGGCTTAAGATATTACTCTCATTATGTAGGAGGGACTTATTCTATATCGACCAACCATATCCCTCTACATCGATTGTGGTATATCCAACACCAGCCTTTATAGAACAACCAATTATGGTGTATGTTTGACTGTATCAAAATATACTACTCACGATGTTGGGATTATGATGATCTCAAGTCTGAGGATCATATACATATTAATCACTCTGAGTAATGTCGTGACAATTACATAATAATCCAAGAAACATACTCATAATGGGTCAGTCCAATATGTTGTTCTCTAACACACATATTCATGCATCGATTCTGATATTCCATATCAATGATAACTCTTTATCATCAATCAACTACATGTTAGTCTTAATGCATTATTGTTGTCCTATCCAACAATAATACTTGACTAAGGATCTTTTAAGAATAATCATATTCTTCTTAGGACATTATTAGAAAACAATTTATTTATACACACAGAAAAGAAACTGAAATAATAATGGTAACGCCTTATATTAATAAACATGATAAATCAAGTATGTTATTACAACCATCTCATGATTGATCTTTACGCATACTCTAACAATCTCTGACTAGCACTAAGACCAATCACTTATATATCTAATACCAAGTGACTTAGTGTGACGATCATGCTTCTGCTGTGTCAGAGGCTTGGTCAAGGGATCAGCAATGTTATCATCTGTAGGTACTCTGCATATCTCTACATCCCCTCGATCGATAATCTCTCGAATAAGATGATAGCGCCTAAGTATATGTTTGGATCGCTGGTGAGATCTAGGTTCTTTAGCTTGTGCAATGGCTCCATTGTTATCACATCGGAGTTCTATAGCATCCGATATGCTAGGCACAACCCCTAGTTCAGTAATAAACTTTTTGATCCAAACTGCTTCTTTTGCTGCCTCACTAGCTGCAATATACTCGGCCTCTATTGTAGAATCGGCTACTGTACTTTGCTTTGAACTCTTCCAGCTCACAGCACCACCATTAAGGCGAAACACAAAACCTAATTGTGATCGAGAATCGTCCTTATCGTTCTGGAAGCTGGCATCAGTGTAACCTTTTACACTTAACTCTTCCTCACCTCCATATTTAGAAAAGTATACTTAGTCCTTCTCAAGTACTTAAGGATATTCTTGACTGTGGTCTAGTGACATTCACCGGGATCTACTTGGTATCTGCTCGTCATACTTAAGGCATATGAGACATCTGGACGGGTACATAACATGGCATACATGATAGATCCAATAGCGGAAGCATATGGAATTTTACTCATGCGTTCTCTCTCTTGTGGAGTTGAAGGACACATTTCCTTCGAGAGTGAAATACCATGTCTCATAGGTAGGAATCCTCTCTTAGATTCTTCCATACTGAACCTTTTCAATACTTTATCTATGTATGTACTTTGGCTTAGACCTAATAGTCGTCTTGATCTATCTCTATAGATCTTTACTCCTAAGATGTAAGTGGCTTCGCCCAAGTCCTTCATGGAAAAACAACTTCCTAACCAAGTCTTAATAGACTGTAGGGTAGGTATGTCATTTCCTATGATAAGTATGTCATCCACATACAGTACCAAGAATGTAATAGTGCTCCCACTAACTTTCTTGTAAACACATGGCTCATCTTCATTTTTGATAAAACCAAACTCTTTGATTGCATCATTAAAATGAAGATTCGAACTTCGAGAAGCTTGCTTTAATCAATAAATGGATCTTTGTAGCTTACATACCTTTCCAGCATCCTTTGGATTGCCAAAACCTTCAGGTTGTGTCATGTACACATCCTCTTCAAGTTTCCCATTAAGGAAAGCTGTTTTGACATCCATCTACCAGATTTCATAGTCATGAAATGCAGCTATAGCAAGCAAGATCCTGATGGATTTAAACATAGCTACAGGAGAAAAAGTTTCATCATAGTCAACACCATGAACTTGGTGAAACCCTTTAGCGACTAATCGCCCCTTGTATGTTTGTACATTACCATCCATGTCTGTTTTCTTTTTGAAAACCCACTTGCACCCTATGGGCTTAACCCCTCCGGGTGGGTCAAGCAAAGTTCATACTTGGTTTTCATACATGGAATCCATCTCAGATCTCATGGCTTCAAGCCATTTCCTAGAGTCTGGGCTCGTCACCGCTTCTTGATAAGTCCTAGGCTCATCTTGATCTATAAGTAAAACGTCACCATGCGTTGTAATGAGAAATCCATATCTCTCGGGTGCTTGGCGTTCACTTAAAGATCTATGCGGTGGTTGTGTTTCTACAGGAATTACTTGTTCCTCAATCCCTTGTGGAACTTGTTGTTGTTCTATCTCTGGTTCAGTGGTATTTTGCGATTCTCGAACTTCATCAAGTTCAATCTTTTTCCCACTTCCTTTTCTAGAAACAAATTCTCTCTCTAGGAAGACACCAGTCTGAGCAACAAGTATTTTGTTCTCAGTGGGATTAAAGAAATAATATCCTTTGGTTTCTTTTGGATACCCCACAAAAACACATTTTTCAGATTTGGGTTCAAGATTAGTAGATTTTTGACGTTTAACATAAGCTTCGCAACCCCAAATTTTCATAAAAGAAATACTGGGACGTTTCCCAGTCCACATCTCATATGGTGTCTTTTGAACCAATTTAGATGGAACACGATTTAGTGTGAAAGCAGTTGTCTCAAGTGCATGTCCCCAAAAGGAAGTCGGTAGATCAGCATGACTCATCATGGATCGAACCATGTCTAACAAAGTTTGATTTCTTCTTTCAAAAACTCCATTCCATTGAGGAGTACCAAAAGGAGTAAGTTGTGAGACAATCCCACATTGCTTCAAAAGATCATCAAACTCTAAGCTCATATACTCCCCACCTCGATCAGATCGAAGTGTCTTGATAGTTTTTCCTAGTTGATTTTGTACTTCATTTTTTGAATTCCTTGAACTTTTCAAGGGATTCAGACTTATGGCGCATGAGATGGACATACCCATATCTACTGAAATCATCAGTGAAAGTAATGAAGTAGTGAAATCCTCCTCTAGCCTGTGTATTTATTGGCCCACATACATCAGAATATATTAAGCCCAATAAATCACTAGCTCGTTCACTTTTACCAGTAAAATGAGATTTAGTCATTTTTCCCAATAAGCAAGATTCACATACATTAATTTGTTCCAAAACAATTGAATCCAAGAGACCATCTTTACGGAGCTTGGATATGCGTTCCTCACTTATGTGGCCCAAACGACAATGCCATAGATAAGTTTGATTTGAGTCATTTATTTTTGGTCTTTTAGTATTTATGTTGTAGATGGGATTTGTTTGATCTAAAATATAGAGGCCATTAATCAATTGTGCCGAACCATAGTAAACATTATTGAGATAAAAGGAACAACAATTATTCTTAATAATTATCTCAAAACCAATTTTGTCTAAACAAGAAATTGAAATAATGTTTTTAGTCAAACTGGGCACATAATAACAATCCTCTAAACATAAACCAAGTCCACTAGGCAAAGATAAATTATATGTTCCTAAAGCTAATGCAGCAACTTTTGCTCCATTTCCAACTCGTAGGTCCACATCTCCTCTAGCCAAATTCTTACTCCTTTGCAGTCCCTGTACAGAAGTACAAATGTGAGAACCACAACCAGTATCTAATACCCATGAAGTAGTAGTAGTTGATAAATTAATATCAATAACATAAATACCTAAAGCAGACGTTCCGCTTATTTTGGCCTTCTTGACTTCCTCAAGATAGATAGGGCAGTTCCGCTTCCAATGTCCAGTCACACCACAATGAAAACAGTTTCCTTCCTTAGCCACCCCTCCTTTAGGTTTCAATGCAGGCTCAACTTTTCCAGGCGTGGGCCTACCTTTTCCCTTGGGCTTTGTCTGAACTTTGGCCTTTCCCTTGCCCTTATTATTACGGACCATCAGTATAGGCTTGGGTCCAACCTTTTTCATGTTGCCTTCAGCAGTTCGTAACATACTGAGCAACTGTGGCAGAGTCTTATCAATTTCGTTCATATTGAAATTGAGGACAAACTGGCTATAGCTATCCGGCAACGATTGTAGAATAACATCAGTGGCCAACTCTTGGCTCAATAGAAACCCAAGCTTAGACAGGCTTTCAATATAGCCAATCATCTTAAGGACATGAGGTCCTACTGGGCTTCCTTCAGCCAGCTTACATTGGAATAGAGCCTTAGAGATATCAAACCTCTCTTGCCATGCTTGCCCCTGATAAAGTTCTTTCAGGTGCTCAATCAATTCATAAGCAACCATGTCCTCATGTTGCTTCTGAAGCTCAGGATTCATAGTGGCAAGCATAAGACATCCAACGTCTACCATGTCATCGAGATGCTTCCTGTAAGCATCTCTATCAGCCCTCGAGGAATTAGCGGGTGGTTCGTTAGGAACTGGTTGTTCAATGACATATAATTTTTGTTCTTGTTTGAGGACAATCCT
Organism: Gossypium hirsutum; assembly: GCF_007990345.1. NCBI lineage: Eukaryota > Viridiplantae > Streptophyta > Magnoliopsida > Malvales > Malvaceae > Gossypium > Gossypium hirsutum. Next base: position 28,038,219 of record NC_053449.1, read on the forward strand.
CAAGTTACGGAACCAGTCAAGAAAATTTAAACCATTCAACTTGTCCTTTTCAAGGACCGATCGTAATGATAGTGTATTTGTGTTTGCAGCCATAATATATCTACAACAATGAAATTATGCGTGTAAAAATTTATCAAATTTATATCAATCATTAAAAGGACTTAATTAAATGATGTTCCCACTATTTTATTACAAAACTAATACCCTCATAGATTAGTTTTGGAAAGACTTTCTCGAAAAGTATTTCAAGTGGGTTAAGGATCCATATTTCACCTCCTCTTAAGTCAGCTTTGGCTTTACTCTCAAGATTACGGTTATCTAGGTAAGCAACACTTTGCTAATTACATCATATGTAATTCCTAAAATTTGGTAAACAACTCTTGTTCTAATCATCTTATGATTTATCCAAATTACTCACCTCTAGGTTTCTAATCCTATTAGAATAACCTAGTTAAGTCATTAACCAATTTTAACCAGCAAATATCACTTGTTTATTCTTCGCGTTTAATCAAGATAAATACTAGTACTTCGCTTTAGCAGAACCTACACAGTATTGATCGAGGCCTTAACGAGGGCAAAATTGGAAGTCTATGTTGACTTAATATTTTAATAGAGGGATTTTATTAAGATCATTCCATCTTTCCAATTATGTTTTACTTTAGTCCATTTAGGCATTTAATTGATCTCATCAATTAATGTGGTTCAATATTATCAATTTTTAACATGCTTAAAATTTGGCATACTTTTGACATCCATAGCATCTCATACATGAATAAAGCAATAAATAAATGCAATAGTTATAGCTCATAAACTAAGGTGACACAACCCAAGCCAATGGGTGAACCAAAAGGAAACCTAAAGGTGTAAGCCGGTTTTCAAGCTATCAGTCCACACTTGTTGGCCCATCTTCGTTCTCGGCTAGCCCACAGCAACTCTTGCATATTACAATATGTAGAAACTCATTTTACATACGAGGGAGTAAGATGAGAAAAGAAATACAAGAGAATAGTAGCAAGGCACGACACACAGGATGTATTTATAAAATTACAACCGTTTATCAAATTGGCTGTCGGGCTATAACTATGCATTTCAAACACCGTGCATATCAAAAATAGCATACATAAATAAACATTTTTTGTTAAGGTGTATTAAAACATATCCTTTCAACTTTTATGGCCCATCAAGTTTTATTTATTAAAAAAACATCCTTTAAGAAGATGGGGGCTGAGGCGGTGGAGGGAGCGGGATTGAATAAAATTTCTAGGATTGGCTTCCATCAAAGACATGTTTTCTTCACCTTCTTCATCCTCCAAAGGGTCAAACTCTAAAGCTTTCTCCAATGGATCTTCCTCAAAATTGCTTTCCATAGAAGCCAAGGTTTCTATCTCTTCCGTAACTGAATACTCTTCTTCCGGATTGGGAAATTTCATCGCTTTAAGAATTTTAAAGGTTACCTTATCATTTTGAATTCGCATGTTGAGTTCTCCTTTCTGTACATCAATTAACATTCTTCCCGTAGCTAAGAAAGGTCTCCCAAGGATGATCGACACTTCCTTATCTGCTTCAAAATCTAAAATAATAAAATCAGCAGGAAAAATAAATTTATCGACTCCTACCAAAACATCCTCGATCTTTCCTTTGGGATATGCTAATGATCGATCCGCTAGCAGAAGCGTCACAGTTGTAGGTCTTACTTCACCTATCCCTAACATCTTGAAAATAGACTTTGGCATCAAGTTTATACTCGCTCCTAAGTCACACAAAGCTTTACCAGAGTAAGATTCACCAATGTTACAGGGTATAGTAAAGCATCCTAGATCTTTCAATTTCGGTGGTAGTTTGTTCTGTAGGAATGCACTGCACTCCTTTGTCAAGGAAACAGTCTCATGCTCACTCAGTCCTTTCTTCTTAGATAGTATATCCTTCATAAACGTCACATAATTTTACATTTGTTCTAAAGCCTCCACCAACAGAATATTGATGTGTAATTACTTCAGAACATCCAGAAACTTCTTGAATTGCACCTCATGTTTCTGCTTGTGTTGCTGCAATCTTTGTGGATATGGAGGTGATGGAACTTTCGATTGAACCAGAAAAATTTTCTGAGTAGGTAAATCTACATCCAAAGAAGATTTTAAAATATCTGAATTCACTAAGTCAGAGTTTACCTTGTCAAACTTTGCAGATTCTGATTCTTTTAGTGTAGGAATATCAACATCTGGTTGACTTTCCTCCTTTTCAACATGCTCATCTCCAACATCGATCAATCGAGGTTCCAAAGTCTTACCACTTTGCAATGCCACTACCTTGATATGTTCTTTACCCAAATTCCTTGGATTCTCAGTATTGCTTGGCAAGGTTCCTTGCAGTCTATTACGAAGCTCCATAGCCAACTGACCCATTTGGTTTTCCAAAATTTTTAGTGTTGCTACTTGGCTTTGGATTAGAGTGTCATTCTTTTCCATGTATGCTTTCAATAAGTTCTCAAAACTATTTGATGCCTCAGCTTGAGGTGGTTTTGGAGCTTGCTGATTAAACCCTTGAGATTGGTTGGGTCTTTCCTGCAATAAGTTATTATTTGGTCCATTTCCTTGGTTGCTCCAAGAAAAGTTAGGATGATTACGCCATGAAGGATTGTAGAAGTTGGATTGGGGTCCTTGTGCACTCTTATTTTGATATTGGTTCTCCACATAGTACACTGACTCGAGATTTGGTGGACAACTCTCAAAAGAATGACCTTCCCCACAGTACACATAAGAAACTACTTCAAATGGAATTGATGGCTGAGCTGCAAAATTATTAGCACTATTAGGGGTTAATTATTTTAACATAGAGGAAATAGACGATACCTTAGCTGATAACGAAGTGAGTGAGTCAACTTCATGAACTCCGGTTACACGTCTTTCTGAAACTGTTCGATTTGTTGGCCATTGATAGTTATTACTCGCGATCCTCTCAATGATCCCATAAGCCTCATTATAAGACTTAGATAAAATTGGACCATTCGCGGAAGCATCTACCATCAATCTTGTATGTGCATTGAGACCATAATAGAATGTTTCCAACTAGACACAATGAGGAATCCCATGATGAGGATACTTATGAAGTAACTCCTTGAATCGCTCCTAAACCTCATACAAAGACTCATCATCCAATTGTTGGAAGGTTGTGATCTCGTTCCTCAACTTAGTGTTTTTACTAGGTGGGAAATACTTAACAAAAAATCTCTCTACTAATTCTTGCTATGTAGATATGGAACTTGATGGCAATGAATTGAGTCATGCTCGTGCTTGATCTCACAACGAGTACGGAAACAACTTCAACCTCAATGCATCTTTAGTCACACCGGCTATCTTGAATGAATCACTCACCTCCATAAACAATTGAAGGTGGAGAAGTGGATCTTCCGTGGGCATACCACTAAATGAGCCCACCATTTGTAGCATTTGAAACATCACTGGTTTCAATTAAAACTCGGTTGCCTCAATATCTAACCTTCTAATCCCTGGGTTTAACTCACTTAAAAGTGGCACAGCATATTGTCTGATGCATCAATCCCTATCATCGATAATGAGGATAGGATTTTGTACATAATCGGCTTCATTACCTTGGTCTTGATTATGATTTCCAAGGTCCATCTCGACTTGTCTTTGAGCTGTTCTTTCACGTCTTCTTTGTTTGAAAGTTACACAATTTCAGGGTCTATAGGGAGTAAATCGATAATTCGATCTATGCTCATAAACACCTTAAAATACAATCACAACAATTAAAAAGAATAAGTTAGTAATGTTAAAAATAATCAAATTGAAAATAAATAATTTCACGAAAAAAAATGACTATGGCAACAGTTGACAATCCCCGGCAATGGTGCTAAAAACTTGTAACGCGTAGGTTTGTACAAGTGTACACAGTCGTTATCAAGTAATAAGTAAGTATCGAATTATCGTCTCCACAGGGATTGTATTTGTGCTAAGTCACTTAACTTGTAAAATTATATTAACAATTTGGTAAATAAAAACACAATATAGTTGAAAAGTGGTGATTAAAATATATAAAACTAAATACAATGATCCCTAATGCAAATTATCCTAAGTATGCAAACTAAATGAAATAGATTTTAGTAAAATTAAACATAATTTTACAACAATTATAACATAAATAAACTAGGATAATTACTTTAATTAAACTCAATTTATTATCAACATGCTTAATAACATTCGGAAAAACATTCCATGGCAACTCGATCTTTCATGAGTTTGGAAACCACATTAGGTCCTTTCAGAATACTTTACTTAGTAAATACACATTTTACTGATCCTTATTTACTAAAGGTTTATTAGTATTCGTGTGAGGTAACAAGGACGTGTTAGGTTTGAAACAATTTAATCACACAAATTTAAAAACTATACCGATAATAGAGCTTGGTTAGAGTTGTTATGCAATCTACAATTCAATCGGGTTAGGATCTAAATTGAGCATGCACATTTCAATTATGCATCCATTAGACGTCGTCTGGTTAGGATCGCTTAGCTAATTCAGGTGCATTTCAATCACGTATGAACAAAATACATACTTGATTTTACTTGAAAACATGATCGATTGAGGCACAAATATTATAAGGATGAATCAAATAAATATTATTTAATCAAAATAATCATCCTAGCTTAAATAAATTTAAGCTATCATTGTTATAAACAAGAACAAAGAACACATAGCAAACATCTTTAAATTAAATTAAAGAAAAGAAAGATTAAACCCAATTCAGAGTTGCTGTCACCCAAGACTCTGACTGACGAGGCTCCTTCGCTCCATTGCTTTTCTCCTTTGCTGATGGTTCTCCAAGGTGGCCAACCAAAGGTTTTTTAAGAGGCTTAATTGCTAAAATCCTTATGCAAGGATGATGAAGGGGAAATATAGCTAAAAGAGTTGAGAGAATGATGAATGAGTGAGAGATGATGGGATGAGGGATGATTGAAAAAGTGAGAAATGAACTCTTATTTATAGGTGAGGCAAGGAAGCTTATTTGCTAAAAATAGGAGTGTCCATCATTTGAAACTTCCTCCAAGAGTGGTCGGCCATGAATTGAGAAAAGATGGCTGATTTTTCCCTGAGTTTTAGTCAATTTGAGTGCCACAACAACTCAGGACTAAGACTCGATCATCAGCAAATCTTCGGGAAAATCTCTGATTTCTTTAACTTTTCAAGGACTTTGTATAATTAAACAAAAAAATGGTTTATGAAATCCATGTGCAGCCAAAAATTAGGTTGACTTGGTCCCCAATTTGGACGGTTTTGTAATTAGAAGAAAACTCTCAGACCTGTCCAAAAATAGTAGATAGTTTAGAGGACCAAATAATATAATTTCACCACTTTAATTAATCAATTTACTTAATTAATTAAAACCCAATTTATTAATGAAATATTAAAAATGAATTATTAAATATAACTTTATGTTTTATTATTTAATTTAATCATGCATGACCCACAGTATAGCTTAAAAATATAATATTCTCAAATTAATATAAAATAAGCCATTTTATGCGTGAAAATTATATAATAAAGTATAAAATCACATTTTAATAATTTCTATGTCCTAATTTCATACTTTTGCATATTTCATTACTTTTTTAAACAATTACTTGGTTTTAACAACAAATTTAAGTAAAAAGGTAATGAATTATATAGGAAAAATCCTATCTATTTTTCAGTTTACAGTCATCCTGTATTTTTTAGTATCTCCAGTAAGCTTATTGCTGCAACTATATGTGTTGCAGCATATCCATTATATCAAACTATTCACTTCATCAATTGGTGTTAGATAAAGGGACCCTCGACATCGGACATAGAAAATATGTTAAGGGTGGTTTTAGTTTTGGGCAGGTGGGTGCGTAGCTGAGGGTAAGGTTTAGAGTTGGAGGGGTGGCGGTTTTAAGGATAGTTTAGGTACGATGGTTAGTGGCTTCGAATAAAGGTGTTCAGGGAGTTAAGTACTGTGACATTAAGGGTTAAGGGAGATGCACTACGGAGCTACTTAAGAGTGGCGGTGGAGCAAGGTAAGGGCTACAGGTTTGTGCGGAAAAGGGTTGAATACTTCCCTTCCTAGTAGTGCCTTAAGCCCAATGACAGCTCCTTTTTTTATCCTAAGCTCTTGTTCTAAAAGTAAACTAAAATAAATCAAAGAAATTAGTGCTTGGGTTAAAAGTTGACCCTTTATTTAACAAAACAAAGACTTAAATTCTTCGAGCTACTTAGAAAAGCATTTTTCAGAAAATTACATTAAATTAAACTCCCAAGAAAAATTGGAAGGGCCATGGATGGTTCTGCTTAAGTCCCAATCTCCTAGGCATAATTTTAATTATTGTAATGACCCAAAGAAAATTTTATCTTAGTCTACCATTTTATTCAAATGAGAAAAAAAACTAAAAATATAAAATAACAATAGAGAAAGTGAAGAGCACTCCCTCCATTTTATTCAGGATCGTCATTGACCATGGTTGTGTCAAATGGCCATTTGTCATACCAACCATACCCATCTAGAAAGTAATCATATTCTTTCCCATTAAATCTATCCAACATCTTATTAGGGAAAGAAAACCCGGAATGATCTTTCCTGGTGGCCTTGTTTAACTTCCTGTAATTCCTACAAATCCTCCAACTTGTGACTCAAATATATGAAATAATCCATCCAATACCCTTCTTGTCCGTTTCCAAAATTAGAAGTGCCTATTCTTCTTGATCTTTGGTGAAATCAGCTGAAATAATGACAGGTAAAGTTGAAGCAGACCCAAATAGTCATATTTCAAATAAAGAGACAAAATCTTCAGTCCTAATTCAACTGGCTCTTCAATCAACAAATTTTGTTCTGTATACTCCTGAGATGATAACTCTAATAATTCAAGTGGAACTTCTTGAGTGAACTCCTTCGAATTTGCTTCTAACCAAGCTAAACATTCCTTGTATTCATCATCACTTGGTGAATCCTCCAGTAGAATATGTTCTAACCAATCATCTAAAGAATTGAGCTTTAATTCTGTAGAAGCCAGCGATTCCATATTGGAAATAGCAGAGCAGACTTCAACTATATCTGGGGATTTAGTAGAATTGAAGTCATTAAAAGTCACCTCGTCATCAAAGATTTCTTTCAACTAAGTATCCTTTTACTGCTTTTGGAATCATTGAGGATATGGAAGTAGTAGAATCTTAGCTTTACTCAGACAACTCTTCTGTGGAAATTTTTCTGCATCCGACAAGGGTGTTAGATAATCAAAACTAACTACTTTAGATTTTACTGCATCAAGGATCACTGAAACTAACTTCTATGAAACAGGAGTTTCAACACCCGGTTGAAATTCCTCTTTGTCTTGACCCACAATAGGCTCATCTTGAACCTCAACCACCTTCGGCTCCAATGTCTTTCCACTTGGCAAAGTGACTTCTTTGCAATGTTCTTTGCCCAAAATTCTTTGATTTTCTGTATCGCTTGGCCAAATACCTTAGAGGCTACTTCTAAGTTCATTGGCTAGCTGTCCCACTTGGTTTCCTAAATTCTTAATGTTGCTACTTGGCTTTGGATTAGTTCATCATCCTTTTCCATGTACACCTTCATCAAATTCTCAAGATTACTTGAAGATTCAGTTGGTGGGGGTTGTTGCACTTGTTGAGAATATTTTGGCGGATAATTTGGTTGAAATGGCATAGAAGAGTGGCCATGTTCCGCCCATTGATTACTCCATGGAGCAATTGGATGATTTTTCCATAAAGTGTTGTAAGAATTTGATTGTGGACCATTCCAATTCTGATTTCCGATGTAAAATTTTGACTCTTAATTTGATGGGCAATTTTCAAAGAAATGGTCATCTTCACAATATTCATAAGAAATATTCTCAAACTAGTTCAACTGTTGACCTGTCAGATTAACATTGAAACCATTAACAGTTATGTTCCTAAGCATAGAAGACATAGAGGATACCTGGGCTACCAAAGAAGCAAGTATGTCAACTTCATGTACAATTGTTACTCGTCTTTCTGAGGTTGCTCGATTGGTTGGCCACTAAAAGTTATTGCTGACAATTCTTCCAATAATCTCGTTAGCATCGTCATAAGACTTAGAAAGAAGGAATCCATTTGCCGAAGCTTTCACCATCATTCTAATATTATTATTGATACCAATATAGAAAATCTCCATTTGAACGCAGTAAGGATGCCATGATGATGCAACTTTCGTAATAAGTCCTTGAACCTCTCCCATGCCTCATATAAAGATTCTTCGTCAAGTTACTAAAATGAAGGGATTTCATTTCAGATCTTGTTGGTCAGAGATGGAGGAAAGTATTTCATTAAGAAACGTTCAACCCAATCTTGCCATGTAGTTATGGAACCGGATGGTAGGGAGTTCAACCACACTTGTGCTTTATCTCTTAAGAAGTATGGAAATAATCTTAGTCTCAAGGCTTCCTTGGTTACCCCTTCTAGTTTAAATGAGTCACTTCCATGAACAGTCGAAGATGAAGATGTCGATCTTCACTAGGCATCCCACTAAATTGACTCATATTTTGCAACAACTTGAACATGACTGGCTTTAGTTCGAATTGCAGTGCCTCAATTTCAGGTCTCACTATACTCTTATTGAGCTTGTTGAAGAGAGGAATGGCATATTGTCAAATGGTACAATTTCTCCCATCGGCAACAATGATCGGATTGTGAGCACTATAAGCGAATGCTCCTCTTTGATTTTGGTTTTGATTTTCGAATTTCATCTCTTCAGTCCTCCTTTGGTTCCCTTGTCTTCTCTTTTGTATGAAAGTCTTTTCAATTTTAGGGTCTACATGGAATAAGTCAATAATTTTCTCAATACTCATAAACACCTGAAACAAACACAAAAAAAATTGGAATTAAAATTTAACAGAATAAAAAATACCCAAATGCAGAATTAACAATTTCACAAATAATGTCTTTTAAAAAAGTCACCGGAAACGATGCCAAAAACTTGGAACGACAAAAATGTGCAAGTGTACACAATCGCAGCAAGTAATAAAGTGACAAGTAAAAGTCAAGCTATCGTACCCACAGGGACTCTGAAAGGAAAATATTTATGAAATGTAAATCAAACACTTTGGCAGTGGAAAAAATATTTTGTTTTCATTAAGTGATTTAAAAAACTAAAAATTAACTAAGTTATAGAAATAAAAAAAGTAAAAATTCCAATGCACGATTTCAAAAAGATGAGTTTTAATCAATATGACATAATTGTGTTAGATCAATTACATTCCTTAACTTAGAATTACTAAACCCATCTTCATGTTATTATGAATATTTTCACAGCAACTTGGTAATTTGTTAACCATTGCACATACATACTTACTAGATTAACCAATCTCTTGAACATTTCTTAATGTCAATTCAAACAATTAATCAATTCTTATAAGAACATATAAGATTAAGTGAGGTAACAATATATTTTATATTGAAACAATTTAATCACAATAATCTTGCAAGTTATGAAAGGCTAATGTATCGTTTAATATTGTCACTAATTTAACCCCCAGCTACCTTAGAATATTAAACATGCACCAATTAAATATTGTGTCAATTAATTACAATTTCAATATGTTTAATAATTAATTTGTTCATTACCTTACATTTTATAATGCAAGTATAACATAAGCATGATTTTATTTAATTGAACCACTTACCAAGGCCTATAACAACACAAACATGATTTTAATAATTTAAGTGGATAGAATGTAATCAATCCAAAACAAGTTAAATTTAACTCATTTTAATTAGAACAAGAACAACAACACAACAATTATTCATATTCATAATCACAACATAAATAAGAAAATTAAAGAGAAGAGAACTAGGAAGCAAATCAAGTATTTCTCTGAAGCCAGACTAGTGCGCTCATCTTCTTCTCTGCTCGTTCTATTGAACTGAGGCCTCCACAAACAATTGAATAATGCTATTCCAAGGTGGAAGAAAGCTCTTTTTCAAGAGGGAAATCGAAAAGGGAATGAACAAGAAAAAAGGATAAACAAAGGAAAGAAATTGAGTGAAAGAGAGAGAGATGTGTGGGAATGAAGGTCTGTTGAATGAGGTAGCAAAGGTGGATATTTATAGGTGTGAATGGCTGCTAAAAATAGAAAATAATTATCAGCCACACACTTTTCCTTTGCAGGCCATGCAACAAGCAAGTTTGAATGTTTCAAACTTGCTATTTTAAGCTAGGGGCAAAAGTTTGAAGGCACGAAAAGTTGAGGGGTGTGAATGGAGTTTAAGGAAAATTTGAGGGTTCTTTTGCAAGCATAAAAATTAGAAAAAGTCAGCTGATTGGGCAGCATATTGGATGGTTTTGGGATGCCAATTTGCTTGGTGGATCAGTCTTCTCTTCTTAGCATATTGGGCCACTTTCTCCTTTAGGCTTTTTAGTATTTTTTAACACAATTAACTTTGGATAAAAATTAAATATAAAATATATAAAATAATCATAATTTGCACCTTCTTTGGCTAGTAAAATATTCAGCCTTGCTCTTGGTTCACTCGATGCAAAAATTTCTCCAATGATTCAAGCCTGTAGAGGTCTCTATCGAGCCAATTTTCACCTTTTGTGCAAAAGTGTTGAAAATAAACCAAATTTGAGAAAATTTATTATAAAAATAATTAAAATTCAATATATTAATAATTTAAGTGCAAATTAATTATTTTATAATTAAAGTGTGAATTTTGACAAAAATTACTTTGAAACTGAATGAATTAGGGCTCAAAATGTTCTGAAAAAGTCTACATATTTTTGTGCTTCCAATCATATATCACATACAAGTATTCTCACATATTATCTGTCATAATAATATGAAATTCCACAATTCAACACATATATACTTACAGAAATTCCGCTCACTTTCACTACATATTTTCATTACTAGCATATTATTATCACTATTATTTGGCATGCATATCAAGCCCACAACACAACACAATTCACAATAGTCATCACAAATGTTTCATATCACAATATCATTTCATAATATTCAGTTAATAATTATTCACATAATCGCAAAATTGCCAAAATAAAGCAAGGGGAATACAAAGCTTACACTCAGAACTTAGGATAGGGATTTAGGCTATTCCTAAGCTCCCAATTAACACTATTAATTGTGTCTACAAGTAACCATTCCAAACACTCACCAATCACACTTTCGCCTAATTGTTAAAAGCTTAAACTAGCTTTTCCTTGCCTTTATCTTTACCTGTTGAAGGTCCTAATGATTCTAAAGCTTCAACAAGTAAATCACACAACAACACAATCAACAATTAGTTAAAGACTCATTTCAAACAACCAAAACACAAGCCTAAGCTAAATTCTCATGTACTCGAAGCCTTCGGTATAACAAACTTGAATTTCAATTATCTTGGTCTATACTTAATCTTTTTGCCTAAAATTAATTTTGTTGATCTTGTTATTCACCTATGACTGATTCTCAACCTTTAAACTACTCAAAATTACTCAATTCATGGTATCAAATTTTTTAACATATTTATGGTAATTTTCACGAAAATTCATTAAAATGTTGGAAATATTTAACGAAACTTTAAATTATATTTAGAAATCATCTAATCATGTCAAAACTAATTGAAAAACACTTTGAAGCTAAGTTTTTACCCAAAATCGTGAAATCCACCATTAGTGACCCAATTATCGGCTTTAATTTAAAACATGTGATTTAATGGCTAAAAGTTCAATTTTAAGGACTAGATAACATTTAAAACTAGTTAGGAATCGAATCATTACCTTTGTTGGAAAAAAAATCGAGTATTTGATCAAAAACCTGAAAAACCCAAAAATTCAATAATGGAGAAATCTATGGTGTTCTTGGATGTTTTTCTTGAAATACGGTGGAGAGTTCTGGCTTGGGAATGATAGAAGTCTAAGGAATTAAGTTTGGGAATCAAAATTGAATAAGAGGGCTTTGGAATGTAATGGACGAAAAATTAAAAATTTGATGAAGAGACTCACGTGGGTTTTATAAAGATGAAGGAGAAAATTGGTTTATAATCAACCATGTGCAGCCGAAAATTGGGTTGACTTTGTCCTCACTTTGGACAATTTTGCAATTAGAAGAAAACTCTCAGACCTTTCAAAAATAGCAGATAGTTTAGAGGACCAAATGAATTAATTTAGCCACCTTAATTAATCAATTTACTTAATTAATTAAACACAATTTTATTAATGAAATATTTACAATGAATTATTAAAATCTAACATTATATTTTATTCTTTAATTTAATCATGCATGGCCCACTTCATAGCTTAAAAATATAATATGCTTAAATTAATATAAAATAAGCCATTTCATGCATGAAAACTATATAATAAAACATAAAATCACATTTTAATAATTTCTATATCCTAATTTCATATTTTCACATATTTCATTAATTTATTAAACAATTACTTGGTTTTAACAACAATTTTAAGTAAAAAGGTGATGAATTATATAGAAAAATCCTATATATTTTTCAGTTTACAGTAGTCAAGTTGTTCGCAACATTGTCGAAGAGGCAATGTCATTATAGTAGTTTTCATTTTCACATACAAATAGAACAATTAGGAAATTTTTAGGTTATAGTTACAATTTTAATTTCCCTGGTTTTGCAAATTTTATCTTTTTGGGTTTAGTGTATGACTCGTAGTAGGGAAACACCTATAGAGCCAGTCACAGGTCCAGAGAAAATAATCTAAAGAAATCGTCGACAACAACAACAGAAGCAGTAGATTCAAGATCCACCACCTGCCGTAGGCAACATACCATGTGAGAACCCATTGTTTGACAAGGCTAACAATCTAGAAGATCCACCACCACCATCACAGCTACCCGCAAATATAAACATGCACGTAACAGGAGGAGTCTGAGAGAGTATATGTTGCCAAATTTGTACATGGTTCAAGGGAGCATAACGAGGCCAGCTATCATGGCGAATAATTTTGAAATAAAGCCAGCTATGATCTAGATGATTCAAAACAATTTACAGTTTGAAGGAACAATGACAGAGGATTCGAGTAAGCATTTAAAACAATTCCTCTAGCTTTGTGATAACTTAAAATATAATGGGTTCATTGATGACGCTATTTGTCTTCGGTTATTCCCCTTTTCTTTAATCAATAACACCTTTTCTTGGCTAGATTCACAAGCACCAAGATCGATCATGACATGGGACAAACTAGCAGGAAAATTCCTACAAAAGTTCTTCCTTATTAGCAAAACGGTCCAGCTAAGAAGGGAAATTTTGATGTTCAAGTAATTAGAAGGAGAAAGCCTTCACGAAGGATGAGAGAATTTCAAGATGTTGATTCAGAAGTGTTAACACCACGAATTACCTAAGTGGTTACGACTACAAAATTTTTACAATGAGTTGGATGTACATTCAAGGTCCAGATTAGATGGAGCAGTAAAAGGAGCCTTGATGAATAGAACGTACGAAGATATGTACGAGCTAATTAAAAGTATTGCAATAAATTCCTACCAATGGCCAATAGAATGTCATACATATGGCCAAAGACCACCTACGGTGAAGGCTGTCTAGAAAAATGATAGATACCAACAATTATTGGACAAATCAATCGAAAAGAGGTTGAAAATGGTGCACCGAACATCTATGAAGGAGATAAACTACTCTTCCATTATATTGATAATCCTACCAAAGATGTGAACTACATCAAGAATATGGGTGGAAATCCCAATTCAAATATATGCAATCCTTGATGGAGAGACCACTCGAACCTGAGATGGGGAGGAAACCAATGAGGGGTAATAGTTTCAACCAAATTAAAAACATTAATTATCAACCTCCTTATTTGTAAAAACCTCGAGAAAAGGCCAACCTAAGTGACCTTACTGTATGTGGTCAACGTATAGAAAGAATCCAATAGGAGATGCAGTCAATAAGAACAAATGTGAAGCAGGTGCAATCTGTGTACACCGGTTCAACAAAGACATTGACTAAACTTGTAGATTAGATGTGCCAATTGATGAGCATGATGGGGGATATCAAAAGAAACATTGGCACAAGAATTCCCAGTAATACGGAAAATAATCCTCGTAGGGAAGGGGAGGAGCACGTGAAAGCAATAATGTTTTGATTAGGTAAAGTACTGAGTAGCCTAAAAAACCCAATGCAGGAGGCAAATATGGAGAATAATAAAAATCTTCAAGAGAAGCCCCTAGAAGCTGATCATGAGCCTAAACCAAAGGAAGCAATTGTAATGGTAGTTGAGCCAGAGAAAGAAGCACCTAAATATTCTGTCATTGTAAAGATACCATTCTCTTCAAGATTAGAAAAAAAGCAAAAGCAGGATGAAGATGAGGTTGTAAGTTTTCTGAACTTCTTCAAAATGTTAAATGTTAACCTGCCCTTGATCGAATTAATTGAGAAAGTTCTTAAGTACGCCAAGTTTTTAAATGAAATTATGTCTAGGCATAGGAAAATTAATGTAGGCGAACAAGTTAATATAAGTGCTTCCTATAGTGCTATTATTTCGAGACAGGTTGCCCAAAAATTGAAAGACTCAGGAAGTTTTACTATTCCTATAGATATAGGGAGCATTCATTTTAATAGAGCTCTGTGCGACTTAGGAGCTAGTATTAATTTAATGCCTCTATTTTTTAAAAGCTCGGGTTAGAGGACCTCAAAAATACCCAGCTAAAACTACAGCTAGCCAACAGATCTTTAGTACATCCGGAAAGGAGTACTACAAGATGTGTTAGTCAAAGTGCGCAGCTTTATCATCCCGACAAACTCTATGGGTCTAGATTTTGAAGAAGATCGAGAAATACCCATCATGTTGGGTAGACGTTTCATAGCTAGTTCTAGATTCACTATTGATTTAGAGAAAAATGCATTAACCATTAAAATCAATGGTGACACTGAAACTTTCAAATGTGGTCACCAATTAAATGATGGAAGTAGAAGGAAGTCAAGAGAACATTGTAATAAATTATCTATTTCTGATAATCCTGAGTCAAGGGACGTATTTCCTTTAATGTGTGCAGATAAAAAAATAAGTTTAACGAAAAGGGTAAGGCAGCAAAGGTGGAGTGGCACAACGGACGATGGGCTAATAAAGATAGAACTAAAGAATCGTCCATCTGTGAATTAATAATATTGTTAGATGAATCCAATAGCAAAACTTAAAAAATTTGAATTGATTTTTCATTTTTTGTAAATTATTGTATAATTAATTAACTATTTAGTTTAGGTTTTAAGTTTTATTATTTTTATGTTTTATAAAAAAAATAACACTCTAGAAATTGGAATTTCAGGTGAAAATAAAGCTAGTGCCGTAACACGGTAGCCCCGTGTCTTAACACTGTAACACGTAGGTTTGTGTAAGTGTACACAGTAGTTATCAAGTAATAAGTAAGTATCGAGTTATCATCTCCACAAGGATTGTACTTGTGCTAAATCACTTAATTTGTAAAATTATATTAACAATTTGGTAAAATAAAAACACAATATAGTTGAGAAGTGGTGATTAAAATATATTAAGCTAAATGCAATGATCCCTAATGCAAATTATCCTAAGTATGCTAACTATATGAATGAAATATGTTTTATTAAAATTAAACACAATTTGCAGCAATTATAACATAAATAAACTAGGACAATTATTTTAATTAAACTCAATTTATTATCAACATGCTTAATAACATTCAGAAAAACATTCCATGGAAACTCGATCTTTCATGAGTTTGGAAACCACATTAGGTCCTTTCAGAATCTTTTACTTAGTAAATACACATTTTACTGATCCTTATATACTAAGGGTTTCTTAGCATTCCTGTGAGATAACAGAGATGTGTTAGGTTTGAAACAATTTAATCACACAAATCTAAAAACTATGCAGATAACAGAGCTTGGTTAGAGTTGTTATGCAACCTACAATTTAATTGGGTTAGGATCTAAATTGAGCATGGACATTTCAATTATACGTGCATTAGCCGTCGTCTGGTTAGGATCTCTCAGCTAATTCAAGTGCATTTCAATCACGTATGAACGAAATACAAACTTGATTTTAATTGAAAACATGATCGATTGAGGCACAAACATTATAAGCATGAATCAAATAAATATTATTTAATCAAAGCAATCATCCTAGCTTAAATAAAATTAAGTCTAAATTGTTCTAAACAAGAACAAAGAACACATGGTAATCATCTTTAAGTTAAATTAAAGAAAAGAAAGATTAAACCCAATTCAGAGTGGCTGTCACCCAAGACTCTAACTAACGAGATTTCTTCGTTCCTTTGCTTTGCTCCTTTGCTGATGATTCTCCAAGGTGGCCGACTAAGGGTTCTTTAAGAGGCTTAATTCATAAAATCTCCATGAAGAGATGATGCTAGGCGTGGGAATGGAAAAGGCTAAGAGAGAATGGTGCTTGAAGGATGATTGAATAATGATTGTGGGATGCTTGAAGAATGAATGAGAGGGTCTTATTTATAGGTGAGGAGAGGGGGATAGTTTACTAAAAATAGGAGTTTTTATCCTTTGAAGAATCTTCCATGGGTGGTCGGCCATAAATCAAGCAAATTAAGCTGATTTTTCCCTGATTTTTGGTCAATTTAAGTGCCACAATAACTCAGGATTGAGACTCAGTCAAGTGCAAATCTTCAGGTAAATCTCTAATTTCTTCAACTCTTCAAGGACCTTGTGCAATTAAACCAAAGAGTGGTTTATGGACAGCCATGTGCAACCGAATTTTGGGTTGACTTCGTCTCCAATTGGGATGGTTTTGTAATCCAAAAAAGCCATCAGACCTATCTAGATTAAATCAACAAGTTAGAGGACCAAAGAATAAAATTTATCCAATTTAATTAATTAATTAAAACCCAAATTTATTAATGAAATATTTAAAAATGAATTATTAAATATAATTTTATATTTTATTATTTAATTTAGTCACACATGGCCTACTTTATGTCTTAAAAAATATAATATATTCAAATTATAGAAAATAAGTCATTTATTACATGAAAACTATATAATAAAGCATAAAATCACATTTTAATAATTTCTATGTCTTAATTTCAGATTTTCACATATTTCATTAATTTACTAAACAATTATTTAGTTTTGACAACGGATTTAAGTAAAAAGGTGATAATTTACATAGGAAAAATCCTATATATTTTTCCGTTTACACACCCCCAAACTTAAATCATTGCTCGTTCCGAGTAATGTTTATGCACAGCAAAAGATCTTGCTAAGGCAAAATTGCTTAATGTACAAGCAGCATCAATCTTTGTCCCATAATCATGCATTGATAAATTTATGCTTATAAATCTTCTTAATTAACAAGTAATTCATATGTAAACATTCCTTAAAATTATACTAAGTTTCAAAATATGCCAACATGAATCATAGTTTGCATGTATGTCAAAGCTATAGATAACATTCTTTATTCAACATAATTTCCTGTCAATCAAGCAAACAATCACAAGGTTTATTTATGATCTTCATATGTTGAACTTAAGACTTCCTCTCCACTAATGTAGGTGACATAATCATCAAATCAACATGTCTTTTATAAGGTTGTAATGGAGCTCGGTTAAAGGTAGGGATTTTAAGAGATGGGATATTTCAGTTTAAAAATTTTAACCTTTAACTTTGTCTTGGTTTTCTCATAATACAACCTTTTCCTTTTCCATTAAGTAAACCTTTGGAACACCCCCAAACTTATTTTGAACTCAAACTCATACATTTTCCTTTTTAGAGACTAAGCGAACTTTTCTTCACTCTTTTTTTTTAAGCATGAGCACATACATTTTTATGAAAATTTCCCCAAATGTTGATTCCCAAGACAACTTTAGTTAAGATAAGCGCACAAGATTAGGATAATTTTAAAAAATGGTAATTGGCTTATAATGTAGGTTTATTGCAAAAACAAGTATTTAAGCTCAAAATTACAGTTTTAAGGGTCTAATATCATAAGGTTGGCTCAAAAAGGCTCAAACGATCCAAAGAAATAGTGCCTATATCATTTTAGATTTTTATGTCCCCTAGGATTTCGCCCCAAGAAAGTTACTAAGTCGATTCTAAAGATCTAAACCTTCATGCATGTCAAATCTCAAAAGAAACTAAGTTTTCATGGCAAACATTACTAAGGCTAATATCATACAAGCATTTCATTCTTCTTGATAACATACTTTCACTTAGACAAAATCATCATTAATACTTGCATACAAACTATCTCAGTAACAAAAATATCTCTAAACATTATTTATTAAAATATACTTATGAAAGAAATGATTAAAACATACTTGAAAAAATTTTAAAAATTTGAGCAATTTATTTGCCTTACCTCCCCTTTAAAAAGAAGTAATGTCCTCATTGCAAGAACAAAGTAATAAATGAAAACTGAACACCAGGTAGGGTTGTAAAGAAAGAGAGGTGACTCATTAAGACTACTTCAATACCAAGTCTTCCTAATAACCCAATCCTAGACATGTTCATTCCCATTACCACATCACTTAATCTTTATTCTTTCTAAAGAACTGTTAAGTTGTTCATGCTTGCTATGTTTTATTTTGCAGAAATTAAATTCTAATTATGAAAGAAATAAATTCCTAAATACCTAGAAATAATTAAATAAATAACAAGACAAGAATCCTCCATTTTATTTTTCTGACTCATTCCTCTTTTCTTCTTTAGCTCCATCTCCACTTGCATCGTCAGCATTTTTCGTCCATGTCTCAAAGATAGCATCTGCGAACTCAGGAACAAAAGTCTTAGAGATATTCTTAAAAATATTTTGAATTGAATCATCTTTAATTTTTGCCTATTTCTAATAATTTTGTTGTTGATTGTGCATGAACTTGCACATATCCATCAAAATTAACAACTCCGATTTCCTTGAAGTACTTGTAGAAGTCAGCATAAGAGTTGTATATTCAGGTTCAACACTTGCTTGACTAGCTCTACTTCTGGCTCAACCCTTGATTCAGGAATGTTCGGTTCCTTATCAGATTCTTCCTCTTCAGTGTCTGTGACTGAATTAGCTTTAGTTTCAATTCCATCTATTGACTCCTCTGTATCCAGCTCAGTTGGCTCTTCTTACTCGCCTTGATTCAGCTCATGCACCCTCTCTACTAATCTTTGAACATATCGCCCCTTCAAATTAGCTTGTGTTTTAACACGGGCCCTTAAGCAAAGTGAAGTGATTAATGATGGGAAATAAGCACTTCCTGCCTTGCTTTTAGCACAATCATGAATCTCCTTGAGGATAATTTTCCCAATATTAATGGACTTTTCTGTCAAAATTGTGTATAACAAAAGCATTTGTTCCATCGAGATGGTGGAACTATGTAAGATAGGCATAAAATTGTAGCGAACAAAATAAAACCATACCTTTGCTACTGGTTTTAAGTATTCTCTTCGACAAGAATGGCTCCCATACTTTCTTACAATCCATTGGGATCCTAGATTTGTCACAAAATCAAGTACTTGTTGAAGAAAATCCCAACTGATATTGTTCGTCATTGGGTAGTACTCATCTTTTTCAACATCAGGTAAATTAAACAAATCATTGACGGACTTAGAAGTAAGAGGTACCATTTTCTTTGGAACGATGACTTCAGTATCATCTTTCGTAGTCAAACTAGCATAGAATTCTCGAACTAGTTCATCATCGGGAAGTGAACGAGCATCACAAAATAGTTCCCACTTGAGAGCATTGATCTTCTTTCTAATTGGTATAGGAACAACCATCACATCATTACTCTTCAAGTTAAAACCTTTTTTCGGCATCATAGGCTGATGCTTAAAGATTGAATCAAATCTCTCTTTCACTTCTTCATCGATCAAAATCAAGTTGTTAGGAGTAGTCTTTGAAGATCTGGTTCTTCTGCGAGACATGGTATCTTTTCTTGAAAATTTGGCAGAGTTTCTGCACAAGAGAGAAAAGAAAAATCGGCAAAGTAGGAATAACTTGCTACGGCAAAAACCTTGTGACAGCAAGGTTGGTACGGCGGTGATCTCTTTGTAGCGGCAATAAGGAATTTCGGCAAAAAGTAGAAAGAAAAGAACTAGGGTTTCTTTTAGGATTTGACGTTGACGGCACAAAAGGGAGATTTAAGGATTTTTAGGGTGTAAGAAAATTGTTTTGAGGGATATGAAAATTAGTAGAATGAAAAGGGGTTTATATAGGGAAAAATTAGGGCAACATGAAGCAAAAATTTAGCTACATTAAAGTTACTTGGGCGACAAGTAATGGGTGTGACAGCAAGGCATAGATTTTTCCCTTTTTTTTGCTGTCTTGGGCCTCAAATTCAAACTGTATCTTAAAAAAACGATTAGTCCTTAGGCCGAATTTGACCCCCTTTATTAACATAAAAATTTAAAATTTAAACTGAATAAATGAAACTTAAAAATTTTAATTAGAAAATTTCTTCTTAACAAAGTACATTAAATTAATTCTCAGGAAAGGTTGAAGGGATCACAGTGATCCCGCTTAAGTTCCAATCTCCTTAGGCAGAATTAATTAAATGTAATAAATTAAGAAAATAAGTTCTAATTATTTATTTATTTACACAATGAGTTCATAAAAAATTAAGGGTTTGCTAATTTGAGTGAGGATTTAATTCTCTCAATTTTATCATCCCAGTAGTGTTTGAGACATTAACCATTAACTTTAAATGTACCTCCGTAATTTTCGTATAATTCAATAGCTCCATAAGGATAAACTCAGTAGATGGTATAAGGTCCTTTCCATCGGGATTTAAGCTTCTCAGGAAATAACTTCAACCTTGAATTAAACAACAAAACCTTCTGACATTCTTTAAACTCGTGAGGTCGTATATGACTATCATGTCATCTCTTTGATATTTCATTAAACATTTTGGCATTATCATAGGAAAACAACCTCAGCTCTTCCAACTCATCAAGTTGTAACATCCTTCTGTCACCGGCTTGCTTAAGATCAAAGTTCAACTGCTTCAAAGCCCAGTGAGCTTTATTCTCCAACTCTAATGGCAAATGACATTCCTTTCCAAAGACTAGCCGATATGGAGTCATTCCTAACGAAGTCTTAAATATTGTTTGATAGGACCATAATACATCATTGAGCCTTCGAGACCAATCTTTTCTACTAGGGTGTCCTACCATTTCAGGGATAAATTTTATTTCGCGATTCACTCTTTCAACTTGTCCATTAGACTGGGGGTGATAGGCAGTAGCAATCTTGTGCTTCACATCATATTTGTCAAGCAACCACTTAAGCCATTTGTTCACAAACTGATAATCTTCATCACTAATAATAGCTCTTGGTGTCCGAAATCGTGTAAACACATGCTTATGTCGGAATCACATGACTACCTTAAGATCTAACATCTAATCCGAAAAATGGTCCTTTCGAGTGGCTTTGTTCAACTTTCTGTAATCAATACAGATTCTCCAACCGGTAACAGTTCTCGTTGGAATTAACTCGTTATGCTCATTTTCAACAATCGTGATTCCACCTTTATTTGGCACACACTGCACCGGACTTACCCACGAACTATTTGAAATAGGATAAATGATTCCCGCATCTAACCATTTGATCACTTCCTTTCTCATAACTTCTTTCATAATAGGATTGAGCCTTCTTTTCCCATCAATCTGAGATCTTTCACCTTTTTCTAAAATGATTTTATGCATGCAAAAAGAAGGGCTTATACCTCGAATATCATTTATGGTCCAACCAATTGCTTTCTTAAATTTCTTTACAACAACAATTAGTTGCGCCTCTTGATCTTTCGTCAGTTCCGCTGAAATAATCACAAGCAAAGTAGAACAATCACCTAAATAAACATATTTCAAATTGGAAGGAAGTACCTTCAGTTTGAGTTTAAGTGGTTCTTCAATTGACAATTTGGGTTGCACAAATTCTCTAACTTCTAGCTCCAAAGATTCAAACCATGTGGATTGACTGAAATTCCCTAGATTGGCTTCCATCAAAGCCATGTTTTCTTCACCTTCTTCATCCTCCAAAGGGTCAAGATCTAAGGCTTTCTCCAATGGATCTTCTTAAAAATTGCTTTCCATAGAAACCAAGGTTTCTATCTCTTCCATAACTGAACACTCCTCTGTCGGATCGGGAAATTTCATTGCTTTAAGAATGTTAAAGGTTACTTGATCATTTTGAACTCGCATAGTGAGTTCTCCTTTCTGCACATCAATTAATGTTCTTCCTGTGGCTAAGAAAGGTCTCCCAAGGATGATTTGCACTTCCTTGTCTGCTTTAAAATCTAAGACAATGAAATCAGTAGGAAAAATAAATTCATCGACTCTTACCAAAACATCCTCGATCTTTCCTTCGGGATACGCTAATGATCGACCCGCTAGCTGAAACGTCATAGTTGTAGGTCTTACTTCACCTATCCCTAAGATCTTGGAAATAGACTTAGGCATCAAGTTCATACTCGCTCCTAAGTCACATAAAGCTTTACCACAATAAGATTCACCAATGTTATAGTGTATAGTAAAGCTTCTTGGGTCTTTCAATTTCGGTGGCAATTTGTTCTGCAAAAATGCACTGCACTCCTTTGTCAAGGCAACAGTCTCATACTCACTCAGTCGTTTCTTCTTAGACAGTATATCCTTCATAAACTTTACATAATTCGGCATCTGTTCTAAAGCCTCCAACAATGGAATATTGATGTGTAACTGCTTCAAAACATCCAAAAACTTCTTGAATTGCACCTCCTGTTTCTATTTGTTTTGCTGCAATCTTTGCGGTTATAAAGGTGATAGAACTTTCGGTTGAACCAGACAACTTTTCTGAGTAGGTAAATCTACATCTAAAGAAGATGTTAAAATATCCAAATTCACTAAGTCAGGGTTTACCTTGTCAGACTTTGCAGATTCTGATTCCTTTGGTGTAGGAACTTCAACAATTGGTTGATTCTTCTCAACGGGCTTACCTTCGACATCAATCAATCGGGGTTCTAGAATTTTACCACCTTGTAATGCCACTGCCTTGATATGTTATTTACCCAAGTTTCTTGGATTCTCAGTATCGCTTGGCTAGATTCCTTGTGGTCTATTACGTAACTCCGTAGCTAACTGAACCATTTGGTTTTCCAAATTTTTCAGTGTTGGTGCTTGGCTTTGGATCAAAGCATCATTCTTTGCCATGTACGCTTTCAACAAGTTCTCCAAACTGTTTGGATCAAAGCAATCATCCTAGCTTAAATAAAACTAAGCTGACACTGTTGTAAACAAGAAAAAAGAACACGTGGCAATCATCTTTAAATTAAAGAAAACAAAATAAAGATTAAACCAAATTTAGAGTGGCTGTCACTCAAGACTCTGACTGACGGGATTCCTTCGTTCCTTTGATTTGCTCCTTTACTGATGGTTCTCCAAGGTGGCCGACCAAGGGTTCTTTAAGAGGCTTAATTCCTAAAATCTCTATGAAGAGATGATGCTAGGCTTGGGAATGGAAAAGGCTAAGAGAGAATGGTGCTTGAGGGATGATTGAAGAATGATTGTGGGATACTTGAAGAATGAATGAGAGGGTCTTATTTATAGGTAAGGAGAGGGGGATAGTTTACTAAATATAGGAGTTTTCATCCTTTGAAGAATCTTCCATGGGTGGCCAGCCATAAATCTCTATGAAGAGATGATGCTAGGCTTGGGAATGGAAAAGGCTAAGAGAGAATGGTGCTTGAGGGATGATTGAAGAATGATTGTGGGATGCTTGAAGAATGAATGAGAGGGTCTTATTTATAGGTAAGGAGAGGGGGATAGTTTACTAAATATAGGAGTTTTCATCCTTTGAAGAATCTTCCATGGGTGGCCAGCCATAAATCAAGCAAACTAAGTTGATTTTTCCTTGATTTTTGGTCAATTTGAGTGCCACAACAACTCAGGACTGAGACTCTGTCAAGTGCAAACCTTCAGGTAAATCTCTAATTTTTTCAACTCTTCAAGGACCTTGTGCAATTAAACCAAATAGTGGTTTATGGATAGCCATGTGCAGCCGAATTTTGGGTTGACTTGGTCTCCAATTTCGACAGTTTCGTAATCCGAAAAAGCCATCAAAGCTGTCCAGAATAAATCAACAAGTTAGAGGACCAAAGAATAAAATTTATCCAATTTAAATAATTAATTAAAACCCAAATTTATTAATGAAATATTTAAAAATGAATTATTAAATATAATTTTATATTTTATTATTTAATTTAGTCATACATGGCCTACTTTATGTCTTAAAAAATATAATATATTCAAATTATATAAAATAAGCCATTTATTGCATGAAAACTATATAATAAAGCATAAAATCACATTTTAATAATTTCTATGTCCTAATTTCATATTTTCACATATTTCATTAATTTATTAAACAATTACTTAGTTTTGACAACAGATTTAAGTAAAACTGTGATAACTTACATAGGAAAAATCCTATATATTTTTCTGTTTACAAACACCAAGAGCAGATTTAGTGAAATTCAGAACATCTTTTCGATGTCGTGACACGGACTTTGTGTGTCGCGACACCACAGTCAATATACCAAGATATCCCAAAAGCCTAGAGTGTGTTGTGACATCGAACTTTGATGCCACAACTACGGTAAACTGGTAGGGATGTTGCGACATGGAACCCCTATGTCACAACATCGCCGCAAGGGTTGACCCGACGATTTAAACCCCACTTTACCTGATTTTTAACCTTTAAACACCTAATTTATAACCTAAATACATATTCTTAAATTATTTAAACATCTCTTAACTCTTTCAATCTCCCAAAACCTCTAAAATCCCTTAAACCCTAAAACTCACTTTCTTTTTTTCTTTTAGATTTGTATGGAAAATTTCTTCTTTCAAAGGTTACTCAGTGCAAGAAAGAACGGGAACATCTTAGGGAACAACAAACAAACTACTGTGACAAAGAATCTAATGACTTATACGAGGTTAGGGGTTCCTAACTCAACTTTTGTTGTTCCATTGAACTTACTTGCTTGATATTTCATTAGTTAGGAGAACTAAAGCACCATGTCTCCTAGAAAAGTTTTAAGAACTAATGAACCGAAATCATCGATGGTTTCGAGCCCCTCTAATTTTCCAAACCGAAGTGTTGAAAAGTATTTTGTTGAACTTCAATGGAAAACTTTTATCCAAGAGAGGGGATTTGATCTATCAATGATTCTTTTTAAGGAAATATGTCCTTTGGTTAGATATCATAGTTGGGAACGTTTCTGGACGATCCCTAAAGACATCGCTATGGTCCCTATTGTTCAAGAATTTTATGCATCTTTACAGAACCAAGAGTCTAGAAATACCGAAGGTCATATGTGGGAAACGATACCTGTGTGAGAGAAAGAAGTGTGAGTAACCCTCAAATTATTTGACTTTTATAATGCCCCATGCTATGAAAAAGATTTTATTGATGAAACTGATTTGGAGTGTGTTCAAGACATAGAAATGGATAACATAATAAACTTTTTTACTAAAGGAAGGGGCGAATAGAAATATCACCCAAGTACCAACATCCCAACCTCCTTTCATCAAGCCATAATGTTTCCTGAAGCTAAAACGTGGGTTCAAATTTTATGCGCATGAGTTGTTCCTGCTTTAAATGTATCTAATATAAATTATTTCTTAAAGGTTCTTCTTTATGATATTTTACAAAAAAAAAAATGCATCGAGAAATGGATTTACCAGAATATGAAAAGATGTGCCAATGGCCAGAAAGTGGGAGTTTTCTTCCCCCACATAGTTACAGACTTATGCAAAAAAGTGGGCATTCCAATGGCATCCACAGAACAATCAATGAAGCCATCTTGATGTATCATCGGTGACACTATATTTACACAAAATGTTGAACTTAGGGAAAACAAACAAAAGAGTGGAATAAATGCCAAAACGAGGCAATAGCAACTCTGGCTTCATCTCAAAGGAGAGCAAAATCAACCACTCAACAAGAATTTGGATAGAGTAGTCATCCAAAATTGGATCGGATGATACATTGGATGCAATAATCGAGCCCAATATTTCAGAAGTTTGCATGATAGAACAATATTAGGGTACCTAATATACGCCAAACATGTTTGGGCCTACACATTTTGAGCAGGAAGAAGAGGTGCGTGCAAGTGAAGAGGAAGGATAGAATGGAGAAGAAGAAAGAGATAAAGAGATGGATTTTGAGGAGGCTAATTGAACCTTGTTAAAATTTTGTTTTTAAAATTTTCTATTAATTATTGGATTATTTTAATTTAACTCTATAGGAGTAGGATTAAAAGTAGATTATCTGTGTTTTGTTCTAATTTTTTATGTAGGAACCCAACATGAAGGAGGCACAAACAATTCGAGCTTTAAATGATCAAAGGAGGAAGCACCCACCAATAAGCCTATAGAACTATCACGATCAATTAGGCAACTTCTTTCCTTATCTTATTAGGGTCTACATATTGAGGACAATGTGTTATCTAAAGTGTGGGGGGTAACATAAAAATTTTTGTTTAAAATTTTTATGCATTTCTTTGATTTTTCTTGTCATTTGTGTGCTTTGAGCTTGTAGAAATACAAGTGATTGGTTAGGAGCATGTACATAGGTTGTTTGTATTTACAATAAATTTGGCATGATGATAGGTTATTTTAAAATTTTTATTATTAGAATACTAAGTTCTATATATTACATTGTAAAAAGGCATTAAAGCAATCAAATGTACCAAATGATATAAAGAATACAAGGAAATGAGCATGCTAGTATGAATGATAAACTATGAATTTGTGGTTGTTTGGTTGATTAGAGTTTTGAATATTGATATACCTGGGGATGACCTAAGGCATTGTCTAGAATACACCCCAAGCCAAAAACCTAACCCTGTTATTTATCCTTAGTACCTTTTGTTGAGCCAGAAAACACTTCTTGATGAAACTTTATAAAAAAACCAAGCCATATTATAAATGTGTACTTATCCTTTTCTGTTGGTCTTGAACTGTATGACTATAGACGTTTGGCTGTACGTATTGAGGGTTAAGTAGATACATTATGGTGGATTTTTTCAAAATAGAGTGAACTAGGAGGGATCAATGTGATATAATGATTATAGGTTAGACAAAATGTGCAACAAAAGAAAAATTCCAAAACAAAACTAAAATGAGTGGAAAAAGTACTTGAAAGGAAAAAGCATTTGTGACTGAGATGTGTTAGAAAAAGAAAATGTGACAAAGTCACAAAAGTAGAAAAGCTCATTCATTAGTTTACAAAAACTCATGAGCTAACCATAGTTGTTATTTTATGATGTGACTTCCTATGTGAAGAAATAAAGGTGAGAGAATAAGATATAAGGCGGTGAGCGGGAAAGGGTTACTACCAGGAAGAATATAGGACACTATGATGTGCCAAATTATCTTCATGCTTGAAACTTTTTATTGCTTACTATTCTTGGAATCCATAACTGTCCTAAGCCGAAAACCCCTATGTGATCTAGGTAAACTTATTCACAATTCGAAATCATATTGAATAATTTCTTTTATAATTATTTGTATTCAGCTAGGATAATAAAATTATTTGTATAATTTATTAAAGGATTCCTACATTTGAGACCTTTAATGCCTGTATGCTTTGTAATATATTGAACTTAGGTGTTTGATACCCAAAATTGGTGAGTTAGTTATATCTCATGCCAGGATTATATGTGAATATGAAATGCCTATTCATGTGCTCCAAAGCTAACACTTGTACTATACTTGTTTAAGGGTCGTCTTTTTATTTATTATTTTTAGTGCTTGGGACAAGTAATGACTTAAATGTAAGGGAGTTTGATTTGTCGTAATTTGACACAGCAGATTAAACTAGTTTTCGCACTTTGGGAGCTTGAGCATAAGCATTTTAGTTGTGTTTTAATTTCATTTCAGTAAATTTCGTTAAATGTAATAAAATGTGTTATTCGAGTCTATTATTATTCTTAGGGGCCGAATAAGGCCTAAGGGTGAACTAATGCTTTGTGAGTGTCCAGAAGACCATTAGAAGGTGCATTCAATATGATACTGGCCACTAAGTTGCAACATGGAGCATAGGATGTTGCAACATAGGGAGTAAAATAAGAAATGTCTAAGGTTACCTTCGATGTCGTGATATACCCCTAAAGATACCCTGAAGCTGAGTATACTACCCTCGATGTCGCGACATCGCCTCTGCACGAGAAATTAATATGAGCCAAGGTCATTTTTATCCACACAATCCAACTTTAAGCTCAGGAACGTCAGCTAACCAAAGGTTAAGGACAATGCCAGTCTTAGTCTATAAATAAACTCAGCTAACAGATGTTATGGACACATTTTCCTTTGTATAATTTTCTCTTTAGTTTTAGATTTTAGCTTTTCTTTTCTTTTAGGGTTTAAACTTTATTTCCGTTCATGTTATTTATTTTCGGGAATAAATCATATTTGGAAACTATTCTCAAACTCTATGAGGCTTCTGCACTTTAATTTAATATAATTAGGCTTCTTCTAAACTCTATTCTTGAAATTGTTCTTTATGTTCATTCTCTTATACAAGTTTATATTGTTTATTAGATCCATGAGGAATTAATCCTCTTGTGGGGGATTAGTGAGTGGAGATATGAATAATTAACTATTTTGTAGGGATTTCTTAATGGATCAGCTATTTAGGACAAGAAGAACCTAAACCCTAGGCCTAAGAACCCTAGGAAGTCATCAAGGTGGGAATTAACCAAAAATTAGTACGGCCTACCATGAACACCTTAACCCTAAACCAATCTGGATTGTGAGGTCAGAAGATTAGTAGTTCTTGTCGACTCAGTATTTCAGTGGACGTATCGAAAGATCCTATTGGGGTACTGACTAGTTGATTAAATAAGAGAACCTGAGACGACAGTTGATTAAGAATATCGAAGCTAGCTAATCATGCATGCCCAAATTTGATAAATATTTCTTTAATTGATTTCTTGCTCTTCATTCATTTAAATTTCCTTTGTTTCTTTTATTATTATAATCCAAAAAATCTTCTTTTAATTTCTTACACTATAATTTGATTAGAGTATTAATTAGATCTTTTTATGTTAAAATTAGAATTAATTTAGTGCTCGCATCCCTTGGGTACGATCCTCGTAGTACTCACCTGCTACGTTGTAACTATATTACAACCTATCCCATATACTTGCAGATACCATGTTCCATATCTTTTGTGTAGAATTTCTACTTTGGATGTTGGTACTTCTGGAGGCAGTCAGCAAACTCGGCTAATGACAAGTGTTCCTCCCAACTGCCACTAAATTCAATGACACAACCCCATAACATATCCTCCAGAATTTGTTTAACTCGCTTAGATTGCCCATCATACTATGGATAAAATGCTGTACTAAAGTTCAATCGAGTTTTCAAAGCCTCATGTAACGTTTTCCAAAACTGGGATGTAAACCGAGGATCCCGATTGGAAATGATGGACAACAGTACACCATGAAGTGTCACAATCTCTAAAATGTACAACCTTGCCAACTTATATCAGGAATAATTAGTACAAACAGGTAAAAAGTGTGTTGACTTAGTCAGTCGATCCACTATAACCTTGACTGAATCCTTCTTAGTATGTGTCAAAGGCAACCCACTAACGAAATACATTTTCACACGTTCCCACTTCCACTAAGGAATCTGAATAGGCTATAATAAACCAGAGGGGAACTGATGCTCAACCATAACTTGTTGGGACATCAGAAACTTACTTACATGCTCAGTTACATCACGCTTTATCCCTGGCTACCAATATGGTTCTTTCAAGTCTCGACACATCTTATTCCCTCTAGGATGCAAAATGTAGGAGCTACTATGCGCTTTCTAAAGTATAAATTACCTAAAATCTTATTCATTGGGCACACAGTATCTCCAACAGAAGCGCAAAACTCTAACAAAATTAAGGCCAAAGATGGTAGTCTTACCTTCATCAACCTTCCTGAATCGAGGTGCGAGAGATGAATCAACAGATTTCTTTGATCGAATCTCATCCACTAGGGTAGGTCACACTTGCAACTCCTCAAGTAAACTTTCATCATCAGTCAAGCTCAACTTCACAAACATCCCTCACAAATCAGTCATCAACTTCCTACTCAATGCATCAGCAACAACATTCACCTTTCCAGATGGTACTCAATTGAACAATCGTAATCCTTTAGTAACTTAATCCATCTCCTTTGCGTCAAGTTTAACTCTTTTTGGGTGACGAGATACTTAAGGCTCTTGTGATCCGTGTAGATAATATATTTCTCACCTATAGATATAGTGCCTCCAAATCTCGAGGGCAAAAATAATAGCTACAAGTTTGAAATCATGGGTTGGATAATTATGCTCATGAGGTTTAAGTTTTCTCGAGGCATAGGCCACAACCTTGCCATCTTGCATCAAAACACAACCAAGATCGGTATGAGACACATCACTGTATACCACATAATCAATCTTAAACTCTAGTTGAATCAGAACAAACGCTTGAGTCAACAATGACTTAAGCTTTTCAAAACTCTCTTACTACTCTTTAATCCACTTGAAAGGTGTATTTTCCTCAACAACTTGGTATCGGAGCTACAATCAAGGGAAACCCTTCCAAAAAACCTCCTATAGTAGCTCGTCGATCCTAAGAAACTTCGGATTTCACTAACATTCTTAGGTTGCTTCAAGTCCAAGATAGCCTAAAGTTTCTTTGGGTCGACACGAGTACCCTCAGTTGATACTATGTGTCTAAGAAACTCACTTCATGGAGCCAGAACTCACACTTGTTCAATTTACCATATAGTGTTTCTCTTAGATAATCTGCAGGACGACTTTCAAGTGCTCATCATGTTCTTTTTCAAATTTGGACTAGATCAAGATGTCGTTCATGAAGGTTGTTGGAGCATTAGTAAGACCAAAGGGCATCACAAGGAACTCGTAATGACCATACCGAGTCCTAAATGTAGTCTTAGGAATGTTCATCTCTTTCACTTTCAACATACAGTATCCACACCTAAGGTCGATAACACCTTTGCACAACTGAACTGATCAAATAAATCATGCATCCTCAGTAAAGGGTATCGATTCTTTATGGTTAACACCTTTGCCGATAATCAATGTAGAGTCTCATGGATCCATCCTTCTTTACAAATTGAATAGGAGCTCCCCATGGCAACACACTCGGTCTAATGAATCCACTATACAGAAGCTTTTGTAACTCCGCCTTAAGTTTCACTAGCTCTTTTGGTGCCATGTGATATGGGGAAATAGACATTGGAGCTATTCCCAGTAATAAATCAATGCCAAATTCAACCTCGCGCTCCAAAGCTAATCAATGCAACTCCTATAAAAAGACATTAGAATAATCCCTCATTGTACAAATGTTCTCAACAAATGATTCACTGGCACTTGTATCCAGAATATAAGCCAAATATGTTTTGCATCCATTGTGCACCAACTTTTTGACTACTAGAGCAGAGATCACATTAGATAAGTAATCTCTACACTTTCCAACCATTAATATCTCTTTCCAAACGGAAGTTTTCAAAGTAACCATCTTTGTAGCCAGTATAAACTAACTTAGAGTTCAACCCAGTCCATTCCAAAAATAAGATCAAATTCAGTAAAAGGTAATTCCATCAAGTCTACTGAAACAAATTGCTTATAGATTTTGTTCACAAAAACAAATTGCCCTAAGAGACTAAGTACAGTCACATTAATAATAGTCTCCTCTACTTCTATTCCCAATTTATCAAGCATTAAGCATGAAACATATGAATAGGTTGAACCAATATCAATCAAAGGGAAATATGGTACAGAATTAACAATAAAGGTACCTACTATGACATCGACTGTGTCACGGTCCTCTCTGCATCTAGCTGCATAGACTAGTATAGGTTGTCTAGCATCAGCTTGGTTAGCACTCTAACCCTGAGCTTTCTTCCTGTGTCCAACATTACCACCCTTATTTGGACCTTAACCTCTTAGAGGCTGATGTCCAACACTTTGGTTCTGAGCTCGGTTTTGGTCTGGTGCTTACATCAGTTCATTCCGGAGCGGGCAATCCTTGATTTTATGATCCAAGGATCCATATTTAAGGCATGAACCCAAACTCCTCTAGCATTCACCTGGATGTCTCTTGCCACAAGTAGCACAGTATTGGGCTCTTCCACCATTAGTAGCGATAGCAACATTCCACCTAGGTCAGTCGTTTCTGGCTCGCTTATTAGGTAGTTGAGGCTAGACAATAGGACCAACATCTCTCTTTATAGGGACTCTAACTTTGTTCCTCTTTTCGCGTTCCAAGTGATTCACTTCATCCACCATCTTGGTTTTCTCCACTAACGTTTCAAAAACCTTTTCTTGATGAGGGGCCACCAGTACCATCTGTTCATATCTCAACCCGTTCTCGAATCAAACGCACCTATCTTGCTTAGTTGCAACCATCTGCTTAGCGTAGTGACTCAACTACAGAAATTCAACCTCCTATTCGACCACAAATATTTCCCCCTATTTGAGTTCAATGAACTTCAGACTACGAGCCTCAACGTAACGCTTACCCACATATTTGTTCTGAAAAGCATCTAAAAAATATTCCCAGGTCAGCCTCTCAGCCTGGGCACCCTTCATAATAGTTTGCCACCAGCAGTAAGCATTATCCCTTAATAGCGATACTGTACCCTTGAATTTTTTCTTTGGGGTACATTCCATGTCATCCAGAATTCTTTTCGTAGCTTCTAACCAGTATTCTTCTATGGTGGAGGTCATTCCAACAATGCCCCTAAATAATTTGACTCTATGAAATCGGAGCCCCTTTGTGATAGTCCCCTAGTTTCCAGATCCACCTTGGACTCCAGCTACACGCTATAGTACCCTAAGTATCGCCTGCGACATAGCATTGCCATCAGGCTCCTGATGATCCTTCTCAATAGTAGGCGTGTTTTCAACCTGGTCAGCCACTGGCTTAGGTTCAAGTGTGCGTACTTGCGATGCAGATGAATCAATTTTGGTTCCTAGACCCTGCTCTCCACAAGCTCTCATACACCGATTTCAAACGCCTTGAGTACTCATGTCTGTTATCAGATTTCTAAGTTTTATAAAGTTTTATCAAACAATTAGAAACGAGCTTTCGTTTATTATTTCAGAATGTTTTTAGTTCTAAAAGTTTCATCACTATAGTTTCAGAATCTAAGGTTTCACAGCCTATAGTAATCTATAGTTTCACAATCTAAAAATACAGTAAGTCAAAAGTACTTATCTTTGGCCAGCTTCGGAGTCTTGGACTTTCAGAATAAAATAAAACTTTAGTTTGAAAGTGAGTTTTAACTATGGCATGAATTTTTTCCAAACTACCATTCTTCACAAATATGCATCCATTTTCGAAAATAAACCACGATTTGAGTTTTGAAGTCGGGCTCTAATACCACAAAATGTAACCCCCTAAATTCGGTCTGGACGTTATGGTCGAATCTCAAAGATCACATTGGCCATGTTGTTGAAGCCAAAAATCTTTTAACTATTTTCTCTTTAATAATTATCATCATTTTAAAACATCATTTTGATTTGCTTTAAGAAAAGTCAAGTATTGTCGAAATTTTTTACCTTTAGAAAAACTCAAGTATTGATGGTTTACAGAAAACATCATATTTAAAGTAAATGTCGTAGCGGAAAAATAACATAACACATTCGTCATTTTGAAAACATATGTTTAATATATCTTGTAAATTTTAAGTTTAATGAGTAGTTAGTGTTGAGTTTAGAAAACGAAGTACTGAGTTTGAAAATACAATCGTTGAGTTCAGTTTGGCATTATTATGAAAAATCTAGTTTTAATTATCAATGTCATAAATAGTCTTAGGTGATAGTTTAAAAATTCAAATCATGCGAAACAATCCAAAATCCAAAAGAAAGTCCAAAGCCATAGTCCACATAAATAAAAACAAATCCCAAAATATCAAGTACCAAAATGTAATAGTTTTTCTAAAAAATTTTGGAGTGCACTTCCGTATGCTAAGCCCATCTTAACCTCGAATATTATCTGAAAAGTCAGAAAATTAAATGGGTGAGCTTTTTAAAGCCCAGTGTGGTTACAAATTATATCAACAGAAATTAATACATAACATCATCAATTTAACAGATCACATGTATACATAAATATAGAACCATAGAATCACATTTATTAGAAGGCATAATGATGATGTCAATGCAATGCTTTTCAGAAATAGTGTAGATTTTGCAGTCGAGCTGCTAGAAACAAAATATTATGGTCGAGCGACCAGATAATGCAGATATACTGCCAGATACAAAATATTATGGTCAAGCTACCAGAAATTGCAGATTATTAAACTACCATAATCTTCCTCCATACAACATTATCCCAACCTCATGCATGTGAAATGGCATACAGAACAAAACTTTAGTAGGCATGCTTTACATATGAATCAAATCTTATTACGGTTTATCACAGTGGCATGTTTAACAAAAAAAAACCACACAGACAAATATTGTTGATCGATTTGTTTTATAAGTCCATTTGGCTTATACCCTAGATTTTCCACATACTCTAGCACGTTCCAGCTTCTCTATCATACCTTAAGATTATGCAGCATTTACTATAACATCTTATACGAAGCCTTTCTTTCAGAGTTCGAAGTACACATTATTCCTTCAAAGTTCACCATACTTACAACGCCTATAGAGTTCGCCAAGAATACTATTTCTCTCTTTTAGAGTCTGCCACAGAGGCGTTCCTGTCATTATTAGCCACAAAGGCATCCCTTTCCATAAACCGCCACAAAGGCTTCAATTTCAGATACGCCACAAAGGCTTCAATTTCAGATATGCCACAAAGGCTTCTATTTTAGATACGCCACAAAGACTTCCATTTCAAATACACCACAAAGGCTTCCATTTTCATACGTTTCACGATAGGAATTCGTATATACTCATATTACATGAGATTTACCTCTTATCG
Source organism: Gossypium hirsutum (assembly GCF_007990345.1). NCBI lineage: Eukaryota > Viridiplantae > Streptophyta > Magnoliopsida > Malvales > Malvaceae > Gossypium > Gossypium hirsutum. The sequence goes on from NC_053449.1 coordinate 28,073,176, forward strand.
CCTTGGGATCATGCAAAAACCCCATTCGATAATAACATTTCTTTAGTTCTTTCCGTATGATGCCATAACCCACCAGTTATGGTCTTATATGATATGGTGTTTCCATATGACACCATAGCCCACCAATTACGATCTTACACAATGTAGTCCTTTCATTTGAAATGTCATGGCCATAGAATTTTCCTTTAAGAGATTCGTGTTTAAAATCTTGATAGACCCCTTTAGATGACTCCGAAGATAGACACAGGCTCACCATACATAGATCCATCATACAATGACTTGCTCATGAAAAACATATTCATGATTTTAGACTCATATACACACTATAATCATTCAAATTCATGCTTTGTACTTAGACCATCAAACTTCATACTTTACTAGTTTCAATTTCACAATTTGGTCACTTAACAGAGAAGTTTCTGAAATGCATAATACACATGCAAGAGTCAGTTTAGGGACTCACCTGACTAGACTGTGCAGTAGCCTCAGCTCCAAACCCAAGGTCCTTTCGAGAGTCACAGCAACCATTGCCTCTTAAAACAGAAGAACACAATAAAAATTCATTCGGGTAACCTTTCCCTCTTCTTAAACGCAAATAACTCATAAATAAGGCCTTAATTCTTCAAGAATTCCTATAGATCTACTTTTCAGAGTCATAAAACTCACCTTGACATGGATAAATTTCTTAAAGAATCCAAAGTTTTCAATCCTGCTTAAAGAAAAATGTTCTTTCTTTTCCCTCAGCCTTAGATTTCAATATTTTTCCAAGAGAGAAGCAAAGAACTCTCTTTATTTCAACTTGAAGACCTATTAAAATACTCAAACTTTTTATGAGAACTTGACAAATGTCACAACACTATTGACTTATCTTATCAAGGGTTTACAACTTCCGAGGAAATTAATTGAGTACTTCTTATTTCTCTTTTAACTATTCGAGTTAACGTGTGATTAGTGCCTAACCAACTTACCTTATAACTTAACCTGTACAATATCATAGGGAAAAGGGTGCACTACTACTGACGTGAGTTCAATCCTTCACTATATATTTACCTAACCATATCCTTCGTCCAACGAATCAAAGTGACATGGTGTGGAGTCCTCAAAGAACACTTGGGTGATTACAATTCACCAATCGTACTTTTCAAAGACTACGCCAGACCTTGTGCCCGCAGAACTAGGGCGTTATCATCTCGTTCAAAGAATTTTTGTACTTAATCAAATTCTTATACTTTACACTTGCTAAAAACTTGCTCTTTACACCTTACTTCCTTTGACATCATTCGAACAGCAGGGTTTCATCGGGCGGGATGTTACAGGTTTTCATAGATGGATAAAAAATATCTCCAATAAAATAGCACATAACCAAGTCCAAAGATTTTCTTCATTAAATTGTCAAATCAAATAAAACAAAATTTTAAACCACTTTAATGACAGTCTATAGTTGATGCTATCGAGTGTCATTCAACAACTCTTAACTCTCTTTTTTTTTCAATATATAATATATATGGAGACCTAAGGAAGACAAATTTCAATCTATTACACCATGTGTATCAACACAAGATTAACATTTATTCAATGTCAAAAAGCATCGTTATGAACATGCACAAAATAACTTCAAAACCCACAAGAAGTTACGATCAAAATCAAACTAGTTAAATCTTTGTCTTTTTAATTCCTTGGCTAAGTAGATCTCCTTTCCTTTTGTTTGTGGGTTCTGCGACTCGTATATATACTCAGTTGGTAGTCATGTAACTAAAAACTGATCATTGCAATGAACCTAAATTTAACAAAATATTTTTAATATATGTAAAAACAATGTAAAATCTAAAATTATAGTTATAAAATAAACTCAATTAAACAATGAAAACATAAATAAAATCTCAAATGTATGTTTGTTTAATTGAAAATGGCTTTTATGAATTTTTTTAAAGAATCTACCAAACAAAAGAAAATATTTTACACAGATTCATCCAAACACCAGAAAATATTAGCTTTTCTAGAAAAGTAAGTCATTTTCCAAAAATCATTTTCCGGAAGCCATTTTCAGTGAAACAAACGGAAATAATTTAAAATGACACAAAACTTGAATTGCATAAAATTCAAAATAATCTAATCGATTATGATAAAAATAAACTTAATTTCATATTTGAATGAATCTAACTCAAAATTATTTCAACCAAAACAAGTCAAACTCGGAACTGATGACAAACCTAAAACGTTTGATCCGAACAGAAATAACTTGAAAATTGCAAGATCTTAATTGACCATACTCATTGAATTGATGACATCTCTAGCTGAAAGGATGATTAGGCAAAGAGAGAACCAACTTGCAAGTATTGAGGAATGTATTGTCAATTTTGTATTCAAATGTAGGGAAAAGAGAGATTTCCAAAACCCTCCCAAACTCTCTCACCTCTATCTCAGCTTATAAAACATCCCTATTGGAGTCAATGTACAAAATAGCGAGTCAATATTCTTCAAAAAGACAGGCTGGAAATCTGCAGCCATAGGATCAGGGCCATGATTGTGTTGATGTTCGTCTTGATGTCATCAATGGTGTCAATTACCATATCTGCAATATGATTGAGAGATGGCATTGAAGTTGCCCCTGATAAAGAATATTACGATTTTGTAAGTTTTGTAATTCTGCCGGGACAAGTGCTGATTTGGATGCCATTGCTCGGGAAACGAAAGCCAACTTCAACAGAATATTTGCCTCATCCTACAAGAAAAAAGAGAGATAATGAAACAAATGAGAGATCTGTTAATCTTTAATTTGATATTATTGGTAAGCCATAGAGAAAATAAATGAAGGAGAGCAAAAAGTTTGGTCTATTGTCAGGCAAAGTTCAGGATGGAAGCATGAACACGACTGAGTTCTCATCAATGTATAAAACCACAAAAAAAAAGCCTAAACTTTTCTTGTTTTGTAGCAAAGACTAAATGAAAAGCTTCTAAAACATGAACTGCAACACCATAACTTACAGTTTGACAACTATGTGACCCCCATCCTCATCGCATTCAAGCAATCTTCAACAGCAGAGCTACCATTCAAAGATAGATCTGAAGATTTTGTCTTACCCTCATGCCTCTTTATCGAATGTTAACTCAAGTTTTCTTTCCACAGACTTCAAAACAGCAGTTCTTTTAGATCTTAACCGGTACGGAGGAGATGCATTAAACACTGTAGAATTAGGCAGCGTTGGGCTATTGCCTTGACAAGCAGGACTCTCACAGGGATCTCCATCACAAAATTGAGCCTGTTCCGAACTGTTTTCAGTTCTTTGCTGTTCACCAGATAATTGAATCCCATCCTTACCTATTTCCTCATTCAATTTTCCTTTCTTGTTAGGAAGTGTAAGCACCTGGGCTCCCATCTTTCTCTTTCGAAATATGGAAGGTGTATTCAGGAAGCTTTTAGCGGCAACTCTAAGAATATACTCGGGACTGTGTGTGCTTAAACCACTGCCCTTCACACGAGGCGGAGTGAAGAAACTAATCGGTGATGTAATAGGAGTAGAAGTCCATTCATGCTGTGATCTAGGTGATTCATCACAACATAGAGAACAATAAGTTGGAGTATCAAGCCCTACTTGTTCCTTGAGAATTTCGACAACTTGAGAACTGATTCTGTGACTCCCAAACTTCCCCCCTGACTCAGAGGTACAGTAGCAGGGATTTATATCAACTGACTGCAGCTTGCACTCTGTACTCTCAGTATCAGTAGGCTCTTCTGGAATAACATTTGTAGAAGCAGTCATATCTTGAACTGGAGCAGAGGACTCCAATTGATCTTTTCCATCTTCCTCCAGCTTACAAGTATCTGTAGTTCCTGATGAAGTTTGAGCAGTTGAACCTGATTCTTTTTTCAAAAAAACTGGAAAATTTTGGGTAGTAGGTGTTCTTATATCCTTTGTCCCATTTTGGAGACCATTCTTCGAAACTGGTGGAAGCTTCCCTGTAGCCAAATAGAAATCTAACTTCTTCTTCAAAGAACTATTCCAGTGATTCTTTATTGCATTATCAGTTCTGCATAAAGAAAGTTCACTATAAGCTAAGGCCATCGTGCTACTACAACTTCAAAAGGAACTTATAAATGATTTACCACCATCTCCTTGATCAACTATGCTGGCTAAGCTTTACAATACGAACTACGTAATATGTGTCACAAACTAAAAGGAATGATACCTTCCAGGTAAAACTTTTGCAATTTCAGCCCACTTGTTCCCATATGTCCGGTGTGTATTCATAAGGGCCAATTCCTCCTCCATCGTCCAAGCATCCTTCTTTATATCAGGATTCAGATGATTGTGCCATCTGCAGAACGTTGATTAAGCATGGAATAATCAAGAGTAATTTGCTTTACATGAGTAGATTAGGACAGCAATGTGAATAAGCCTCATTATATGAAACTAAATTAATAGATCTTAGTACATAATTCACTTATTAATACAAATAAAACAAAAGGCAGACAATCACTTTAAGAGTGGGAAAATCATATCACCATTTGAATATTAGGCACTTTCAGGACTCTCGGGAAATGCAAAGGAAATAAAATTTTAGAAATTACCTCTCACGGCATTGTTTCCCTATTCGTCCAGGCAAAGATTTTGCAATAACAGACCATTTTGTCGGCCCATATTTTGATACAAGCTCAATAATTTTATCATCCTCCTGTCAAAAAGCAATAGATAGTTTAGCGCTTGTTTTATGAACAGCAATAATAAAGATAGCATAAAAGAGCCTACAATGCCTACCTTTTGAGTCCAAGGTCCTTTAACAAGATCGGGGTTTAGGACTTTCTGCCATCTATGAAGACATTGCACTTCTGATCTATCTGGAAAAAATTCAGCTGCACATATGCAAATGCTAAGGCTGGTTAGAGGAAAGCTGATAATACCAAAACTACAACAACAGAAAAATTTGAGATCATGATATTATTTATAACCTTAAGTTTACTTTCTTTCAGACAACAAAGGTAGGATTTAATAACCTTCTAACTAAAAAACCAAAACTTATCACATCGGAAAGAGCAGCAAAAGTAAACAATCGTAGCACAAATAACAAACAAGAAAATTCTGAGGCATGAAGAAAACCTATTTTTTTCCAACTCTTCCCCTTAAAAGCAGCAACAGCATTTCTTAACGTCTCATCCTGCAATCAATAAAAAACCAAAAACAATTTAAGAAAACAGGCAGCACACACAAAGAATGAATGCAAGTAAACACTGAAGGCAACTTTAATTGTTCTACAATCCATAAAACAACTCACCTGGATTGACTCAATGTTTTCTAACCATATCATAGGAAAAAAAGCATTTTACCTCGACCGTAATTCATAAAATATAATGCAAATACAAAAGGGGAAAAAAATGCATAACCTCTTCCGGTGTCCAGCCACCTTTTGCTCGCCTAATAGGCCCAGTAGTCCTCCTGCAAATTCAGTATAACAATACAATTGCTCTTGGACGGAAACATTATTGAAAACAATAAAACTCTTAAGTAATTGATTAACAGCAAGTTTGAGCACTAGAAAGAAATGCTGAACAATATCGCTGGTGAATCCATATCTAATGTAATCAGCAATCATAAACACCTCCACAGAACACAAATGCGAAAAAATAAAAGCAAAATAAGCAGAATCCAAACAAGTACAGCAATGAAACAAAGCTAAAGAAGTTATTCCCGGACAATACCGATGATTTGGTGATGTTGGTGCTGGACTAGATACGCCTGGGGACTTTACAACTGCATTGCCACCGCCTTCGGATACAGAAGAACTTGAAGCGGTAGTTAATTGCTTCTTGTAAAGACAACGTTCCTCCAGCCTCAGTTCAGCCATCACTTTCTAATCAATCTCAAAAAAGAAGGAAAACGCTTTAATAACTTATTCATGGCCGTTTCAAATACTTGAGAATCCTCCTTTTTTACCAAAATCCCAAATCCCAGCACCACCGAACACAGAAAAAGACAAAACTCAGATCTTAATTCACTAATCAGATAAAAAAACAAACAAAAAAAAACAAGAAAAAAAATACCACATCGGTTAAACATAATTCTAGGGTTTAACACCCCCGTCCCCCCCCCCCCAAAAAAAGTAAAAACCCAACGAAAATTTTCACGAATCAAAGGTGCTTGAGGTTCAAGAAACATGACGATAACGGTAAATAGAAATTTTTAAAAAAATCAAAAACCAGAGAATTCTGATTCAAGAAGATAAACCCACCTGAGTGGCGGGAATCAAGCTCCAGCTGCTTCAAGAAAAATCCTATTCGAGCCAAAAAAAAAAAGGCTTCGTTTTTTTGGTTAAAAGGAACTCTAACGTTGCTTCCTTTGTTTTCGTAAAATCCTCGACCGTTGAATCTAAAGAGACGAAAAAATATATAAATATTTATATATAAAAAGGAAAGGATTATTACAACGAATATATGACCACCGACGTCTCCGCTAACTGCCGTTATGGAGAACTAACGTGTTTTTTTTATTTTTTGCGGCATTTCAGAGCAGTATAGGTTAACGACTCTAAGTTAACGTTAGGGGTGAGGTGGTGGAAAGGTTTGAACCTCAAACGGCACACATTGCGTGGTTAAATCTCGAACTAGTTTGGAAGTGGGCGATCCGCCGTTTGGTTTCGCGGGTGTTTTTGGAGCGCTGACTGGGGAATAATGTTCGAGGTTTAAAATGGGACGAGAATAGAAAGATACGTTGTAACTGAATTTACTGTTTGACTCGTGATAATGGGAGATCAACGGTTTGTAATTGATTACAAGCTTTTCTATATTTTAGGTTTAATTTGGACCGTTGGATTGTAAAAACAAACACCTAATTATTAATCCTCGTGCAAATATATTTTTTTGAGCAGTGTACAAAATTATTTACACTTAAGTTTTACATAATATTTCCGTCACCCCGCCTAATTTCATTTTACCGAATAAGCCCCACATAATTAAAATTATAAACAAACTAGTTTTCTTATTGCAGGCTAGATCGTGTGTATTAATTTATTCTTTTAATTTTTATAATATTATTATAAGTTTCTTTGTGCACAATGTAATAGATAAAACTAATCCATATATTAATAGATTATTATACAAAATTTAACAATGTACAAATATACATAACTTCATAAAATGTTTAATTTACAAAACTAATCCGTATACTAAATAGATTATTTACATATATTGATATTGTTTCAAAAACTAATTCTTATATTAAATTGATTATTTGTATATATAACTTTAGAATGTAATATAAAAGAAGTTGAAATAATTATTACTAATGAAAGCCATGTGAAAATTAAAATAAAAGAAAAGAAAACGTATTAAAAACTAAAAAGTATAACTTTTATTTGCATGCTTAATACTTTTTTGTAATTATGGATAAATTCATAAAATATAAAATATCATCTATTTGAAAAATAATAAATATAATCATTTTGATGAAATAAATAAAATAAAGTAACAAATATTGGATGTAATATGTAAAACATAGTATATAATTTTAAAAAAATATTTTACCAAATACATGTTTATAGCTTTTTATTTATATTAACAATAATATAATTTACACAAAAAGCAAACCATTTTTTGTGTATTTAAACAATTATTTAGGTAATCTCTAAATTATTTTATTTGTGTATTAGATATTTTTCAATTAACAAAAAAGTATTAAATCAAATAGTAATTATGAAAAAAAAAAGGTTTGTAACTATTGAATGACAAATATTTAACCTGTAAAAACTATAGGTTCAAACATTATTTTAAAAAAAATTGAATGTAATGAGGTGTTAAATCATTCAAGATGGCATTTGTCAAATATTGAAGTATGACGCTTACAATAATCTTTCGTTTTTTTGCTTAAAAATCTCGCTATACAATGTATATTAGTTTTTTCTCGTGTAGAAATTGATTGTGTGTTGTAATTAGAATGTACTAAATTACTTTTAAGGTTGAATGATATGAGAAACAAAAAAATTGATTAGTCTAAAAAACTGTTAAATTTAAGAAGTGAAACTATAATTAAAATATAAAATGTGAAGTTACTACTTTTAAAATGTAAAGTAAAGCGAAAAGCAAAGCTATAAATATAGAAAACATAAACTCGCTAAGAGTATTTTAAAAATAGTATTAATTATTTATTTTTTAAATCAAATCATGTCGGAGAATTATACTTAGAAGACGAAAACAAGAATTTATGTTGTTGACTGAGGAAAATATGTCGACAGTAGACTACGAACAGGAATTTTTATGACTTAGCAAATATGCCTGGAGTTGATCTTAACTGAAGAAGAAAGTTGTAGATGATTCCTTCAGGGATTGACAGATGATATCAAAGTCCAATTAGTTGCCCACAAAATTCGACAATTTTTTGGTCTTGATGAAGAGAAAAAATGGTGGAACAGGCCATGAGCTTGGATAAGAAAATCGAGCTCAAGGAAAGAGAACAGGGGGAACTGGTGCACTACCGTTTCCAAAAAGAGCTAGAGATTTTTGAAAACCTAGAAGGTCTGCTCCATATGATGTTTGAACAAAGAGAGGTCAGTTAACGTAGCCGTCTGTGCCTGTTGCTAGTATGGAAGGTTCAGCTCAAGCCACGAATAATCCAGATTGTGATCATTGTGGTAGGAAGCATAGAAACAAATGCTGAAAAAAGAAAGGAGCATTTTGCTTGAGATTTGCCAGAGAAATACGAGTGATGCACCTGCACCGAATCAGGGATCTACTCCCACACCACGAGGTCAAGGTTCCACTCGAGGTGGTATCGCATCTGGAGGCAATGAGAGAGACGTTGTGGACTCTGTTTTGTTAGGATCGTCCCTGTAATGGCCCAAATTTGCCCGGCCCAAATGATAAACACAAATTAAAAAAAAACCAAATAAAAATTAAAAGTCCATTTTAAGGTCCATTTACATCCAGCCCAATAACAACTACCCCTTTAGCCCAAAACCCACCAGCCTAAATCGCATTACCCAAACACTAGCCTAGCCCAATGCCTATCAGCCAACCCCAGCCCGATGGCCCAAATCCACCAAAAACCCTAGCCTATTTCAGCCTTCCTCAGCAGCTCTCTATTTCAGCCGCCACAGCAGTAGCCCAGGCGCGTCTATTTCTTGCGCGTGCTGCACCACTACGCGTGTGGATCTCCAGGTTGGCCTTGTACCTGCAACAACCAAGACAAACGAAACTAAGCAGCAAACAGAGGAGTAATAGTACAACAAATTGATAGAGAATGAAAATTGGTAACAAGAAAGAAACAGAAAAAGAGGGATTTTTGTATTTTCTTTTTGGGCTATATAAAGCCAAACACGAAATTTGTATGAACACACAATATCAATACAAAAAAAGAGGTGATTTACCAGTTTTTTGCATCTTTCTACTACACTTTTTTTCATTTTATTTTTCTTTCTTTCTTTGATACGAAAAACAGAAAATAAAAGGAAGAACCCTTACCTGGGTTTGGTGTGGCTGGATTCCTCCTCCTTTCGGATCGGAGTTGAATGGATGGGGGGGGCTTTTGGTGCTGAAGCGGCGTAGAGAGGAGAGCGTTTGGGTTCTTGTTTTTTCTTTTATTTTTTTTATTTTTTTCCTTTCGTTTTGAAAAATAGAGCGGTGGCTACCAGTTTAGGGTTTTATTTTTGGCCCTTTACGTGACGTACGAAACGACGCCGTTTGGAGTTTGATCAGTGGCTCCAAAATGGCGCCGCATTGACCCAGATCCGTGCGCGACCCGACCCGCTCCATGGGGGATCCGCTTGTTTTGATTAATGGGTTATTTACAACCCTAGTCCCTCCGCTTTTCAAGCGCGCTTCAATCCAGTTCTTTTATCCTTTTTTAAATTTAATCTCTTATTTCATTTTTGTTTTATTTTAATCCTCGCTAAAAATACTGCGTTTTGGGGGAAGGGAATATTTCCCATTTGGTCCTCATATTATTCGCGCTTCACGATTTCCCCCTCCATTTTGATTTATTTTCGTTTTCTCCTTCTGGTTCTGTTTCGATTTTAATTTAATCCCTTTTATTCGGTTTCTATTAATTTTTTTAATATTAGTTTATTTTTATTATTATTAGCCTTTTATTATTATTATATATTATTACTCTTATTATTGTAGATTATTATATTTATCATATTTTCATTTATCTTTATATGTATATACTGTTACTTTAAGTTATTATTATATATTAATTTTTAATTTCACCATGTATCATTTTATATATTTTCTATGCTAATCTAATATGATATATATATTTTTGTGATCTTATTTTATAATACCCCTTTTTTAAACCCATTTATATGCCTTTGTGTTTTAAAGATTTATAATATTTTGTGCAATACTATTATATATATATACGGTTCATATTGGACTATTTTTATTGTACATATACGTATATATAATTTATATTTTGAAACCCTATTTTATTATATTTTATGTATTTTAGCCTGTATATGCATCATTATACATATGTTATTCTTTATATTAAACCCTTCATTTCACATATATATTTTTAAAATCAATATGTATTATTCTTTTTTCCTTGTTTTTTTTCTTTTAAAATAAATTGATAATTCATTTAATTTTTGAATGTTGTATGATTGAGATTATTGTTGCCATTCTTGTTTCAATTTATCCATTACTTGTTTATATTATTTGATGATTTATTGTTCACTAGCATGTAGCGTAATTTACGAATTATCATTTTGAATTATGCACTACCATTCAATCGCATTACATTTGTTTGGAAAAACATCGAAATTGTTTTGCGCATAAACATTCAAAATACTCGGTATCCAAGATTCTCGAGAGGATTGTGCCCTAACTTACTGGGCTTCAATTCTCCTTGTTGAATTTGGATAACCGAGTACCCCTTTTTCAATTTAAACATAGAAATTCCAAAATTAAAGCTTATCTCGGGAATTCGATGCATCGCGTCCTAACGCATTGGACACAACATGTTGTTCTCTCGAGACAAGAATTTTTCTAAATGAAAATAAAGGCAATATTCGATATTTAGGAATTTTTTGAAATCGAATCCTAACTTACTGGGTTTGATTTTCTCATTTGACCCAAATAATCAAATATCCTTCTCAAAATGCATAGGTTTTCAAAGTCAAACTTAATTTTGAGGATTCGAAATGTTGCACTCTAATTTACTGAGTATGACAATTTATTTCTTTTAAATAAATGAGCTTTATCATCCAATTCATTCAAAATAAAAGGATCGTATTTTAAAATCTTTTCAAAATTTCGACATTAAGACATTAAACAATCAATTCGGTACCAATTTTGGGCGTCACGAGGGTGCTAACCCTTCCTTGTGCGTAACCGACTCCCGAACTTGTTTTTCTCAAAATTCGCAGACCTAATATTATTTTGGTGATCCGATCACATCACAATAAAAGATTGGTGGCGACTCTCGTTTCCATTTTCAAAATTGATACCCATTTTTTCAAATTTCAAAAAAAATGGTTTAGACAGCTTGGCGACTCCACTAGGAACTTTTTAGAAAGTCAGGCCGTAAAATTGATTGTTTTTTTGTCTTATTGTTGAAAATTGAAAAATTGATTTGAAAAATTACGATCCTCTCTTTGCATTTGTTTGTATAATTACTGTAAATTGAGTTTTATACATTGGCATCATATTGCATAAGACTGTTTAGTCTTGTCCTTTTAAGTGGGAGTGAGAAGCTACTCCTTCGTGAGGTTTTCACCTCCGTCCAGGATAGTGAATCACTTTCGGGATACATCCGTACCTATGTCTTCGTGAAATTTTCATCTCCGTGCAGCCATAGGGAAATGTATTCCCCTGAACCGAACTTGGTCTGTATGAGCCTATAATGGGTGAAGATCGAGGAATCTGCTGGTTCGGGTACCTTATCTTTAAAGCCAAACTACATGTAGAAGACCTTAGGAACCTTCCTAGGTAGAGCCCCTCCAAATCCCTAGCGGTTACCCGACTAGGTACTTTTGTTTCCCTTGTTTGCTTCTATTTTGAACTAACCCCTCTTATTGTGTTATGATTGCATTGCATTTGCATCTTAGGAAAGAGATATTGATTCAAATTCGATTACAAAATTAGAAAGCTTATCATGGAATACGGATTCTTTGATAAAGTGGAAAGTAATACGACTGCCTGAATATATCCCAAGAAACACAGGAATGGTGATGAAAGAGTTCGTGACTTCATTTCATGGCCTGAAGATTCAAGATGACTGTCTAGAAGCCTTTGACGTTTCAACTCCCTTAAAGAAGCTGACGAGCCTTATGAAGATGGGCAAATGATGGATCGCAACAAATGTATACTTACCATGATTCAATATTCCATTGTATACTTACCATGCCATTCTTTTACTTACCCGTTGAACCGTTTACAATTACATCGGATATTTGGGAATGCTCACACATAGTGTGCCTTTCCATATAACCGTAACCTTTCCTTTACAATACTGCTCACACAAGCTATGAAATGGGCTTGCTCACACGAGCTATCAAATGGGCCTACTCACACGAGCTATGGGTCGAAATCTTAGCTACACGATGTTGCTCACACAAGTTGTAGAGAATCTGCAACAAATGCAGGACCTCAGCCATCGGTAGGACATTTAAGGCTAGGACCTAAAACATGAAATCCCTAATGACATGTCATTCATATCCTAAGAATTCTTAAGGTTCAAACGAGATTTGTTATCCATTAACTATTCATACATCGAATACATATACAATTTCAAATCCGTGTATATTAACACAACATAGTAAAAATTACTTTAGTTAACATTAATATGATTATAATTTATGCGAACTTACCTCGACAACAATGGTCGTAAAAGTAAAATTTGAACAAATCTGAAGCTTCTGCCTTCCCTCTATTTAAGTCTGGTTGTTGTTTGTCTTGATCTAAATAGATAATTTTATTTAATTAAGTACTTCAAGTATTCAATTGTATCCATAATTCATATTTAAGTAAATTTATGAAATTACCCCTAATATTTTAACTTTTCACAATTTAGTTATTAAGCTCATATCTTGAATATTAATCATTTTAACCTAAATCCATATTAACCAAAGCTATAAAAGACCTTGGAACAACCCGTAATTACCAACAGTTCACAACAAAACCCATGGTTTTCCACTTTCAACAATTTAATCCCTATTTCAAAATTCATCAAAAATCACTTAACAATATAAGTTTGTTTAACAACTTGAAACACAAAAATATATTGACTTTTTCAGCACTTTTTGAGCCCTAATTCATGCAGTTTTGTAGTAAATTTTGTCGAAATTCACACTTTAATTATAAAATAATTAATTTGCACTTAAATTATTAACATATTGAATTTTAATTATTTTTATAATAAATTTTCACAAATTTGGTTTATTTTTTATAGTTTTGTATAAAATGTGAAAATTGGCTAGGCAAACACCTCAAAAGGCTTGAACCGTTGGAGAATTTTTGCATCGAGTGAACCAAGGGAAATATTATATAATTTTCCAGCCAAGTTTGGTCCAAATTATGATCATTTTATATATTTTATATTTAATTTTTATCCAAGTTAAATTGGGTTAATATAAAGCCTGGAAGAGAAAGTAGCCTAGCGTGCTAAGCATTGAAGACTTATCTAATAAGAAAGTTTGTAGCCAAAAACTGACCCAATAAGCTGACCCAATCAGCTTATTTAGTTGATTAAGTTAATTGCAAAATAGCCCTCAAGTTTCCTTAAAATCCTATTCAAATCCCTCCACTTTCTGTGCCTTTAAAGATTTGCCCCAAGCTAAATTTAGCAAAGTTTGAAACATTCAAACTTTGCTACATGTGTGGCCAGCCAAGGGGGGTGTATGGCTGTTGATATGTTGCTATTTTTAGTAGCTAATCCCACCTATAAATACCCCCTTTTACCCATTCATTCAACACACATTCATTCCCATATCTCTCTCTCTTTTACTCACTTTCTCTTTTTTATTTTTTCCTTTTTCTTATCCATTTTCTTTGTCGATTTCCCTCTTGAAAAAGAGACATTCTTCCACCTTGGAATAGCATCATTCAATATTTCTTAAAGGCCTCGATTCAACAGAACGACCAGAGAAGAAGAGGAGCGCACTAGTCTGGCTTTAGAGAAAACATTGGATTTGCTTTCTAGTTCCCTTCTCTTTAATTTTCTTGCTTATGTTGTGATTATAAACATGGATAATTTTTTTTATTGTTCTTGTTCTAATTAAAATGGCTTAAATTAATCCATGTTAGATTGATTTCATTCTATCCACTTAAATTATTAAAATCATGTTTGTTTTATTATAGGCCTTCGTAAGTTGTTCAATTAAATAAAACCGTGCTTATGTTATACTTTCATTATAAAATGTAAGGTAATGAATCAATTAATTATTAAACATATTGAAATTATAATTAATTGACACAATATTTAATTGGTGCATTTTTAATCTTCTAAGGTTGTTAAAGGTTAAATTAGTGGCAGTATTAAACAGTACATTAGCCTTGCATAATTTGCAAGATTATTGTGATTAAACTATTTCAATGTACGAATATATTGTTACTTCACTTAATCTTTTACTTGCTTATTAAAATTGATTACTTGTTTGAATTGGCATAGTAATATGTTCAAGAGATTAGTTAGTTTAGTAAGTCTGTATGTGCTATAGTTAACAAATTACTAAGTTGTCATAAATTTATTCGTAACAATATGAACATTGTTTTAGTAATATTAAGTTAAGAAATGTAATTGATCTAACCAATTATGTCATATTCATTAAAATTTTTTTTTTCAGAAATCGAGCTTTGGAATTTTTACCTTTTAATTTTCTTAGTTAATTTTCTTAATTAAAATCTAGTTTTATTAAACCATTTTTCAGAATAAAAGATTTCCTTTCACCAAAGTGTTTTTAATTGCATTTCATAAATATTTTCTTACACAGTCCCTGTGAGTACGATAACTCGACATTTTCTTGCCACTTTATTACTTGTTGCGATTGTGTACACTTGCACATTTCCATTGTTGCAACAACCAAGATTAATAATCTATGAAATAACTTCAAAACCTAATAAAAAACAACCGTGGAAAGTCTCTCAACCTTTAACAGTTTTGCAAATTAACCCCAGAGCTAGCTAGACTAAGCTAAAACCAACTCAAAAAAATCATTAAAAACGGGACAAAAAATCATACCAAGCAAGAAGAAAGTCACTTCGAAGCTCTCTCCACTTCAATGGAAAATTTTGGTTCAAAATAGGAAATGAAAGAAAGAAGATGATGCCTTTGTTTCATCTTTTCTTTACTTATTTTTTTCTTTTAATTACTAAATTACTACTTTACCCTTATCATTAATAAAAAATTTCAATAAAACCTATCCATGCCCATCCACTAGCATACAATATGGTATATTTACCAACTACATCCTTCAATTTACCTTTCCGTAGCCATGTAGCCCATTTAACTGATAGATACCTACTTTTGCAATCTTTACGATTTAGTCTTTTTTACCTAATTAACCATTTAAACTTAAAAATTTCTTAAAAAAAATTTAATACGATCTTAATATAATCTCATAAGTATTAAATAAATATTAAAAAAATAACTCACTCGTCAAAATTTTGGTCCAAAAACCACTATTTCTAACACCATTAAAATTGGGTTGTTACAACAACTCTCTCCCCTAAAAGAATTTTCGTCCCAAAAAAGTCTTGCCATAAAATAGGTTCAGGTATTGCACTTTCATAGCTTCCTCTAGTTCCTAGGTTCCTCGACTCCATGACGTTGCTAAAGAACTTTAACTGAAGCTATACATTTATTTCTTAACTCTTTAACTTCTCGAGCTAAAATTCTGATCAGTTTTTCACTATAACACATATCTAGCTGAATAACAACATCAACAGGTGAAATTACGTGTGAAGGGTCTGATCGATACTTCCATAACATCGACACATGAAATACTTTATGCATTTTCTCCAATTTAGATGGTAAAGCTAAATGATATGTTACTGGCCCAATTCTCTTGATAATCTCATACGGCCTGATGAATCGTGGACTAAGCTTTCTTTTTCGGCCAAAATGCAGAACATTTCTCCAAGGCGATACTTTTAAGAATACTCTGTCACCAATTTGAAATTCAATGTCTTTTCTTTCCAAATCGGCATATGATTTCTAACAATCCGTAGTATCTTTCAAACAACCACATATTACTTTGACTTTTTCTTCAGTTTATCGAATCAAATCAACACGGAATAGTTTTTTCTAATCCAACTCAAACCAGTATAATGGAGTTATACATTTTCGACCATACAAAGCTTCATACGATGCCATTTTAATACTCGTCTGATAACTATTATTAAAGGGAAACTCAACTAGAGGAAGAAATTTCTCTCAGCTACCCTCAAACTCTAAAATAAAACAATAGAGCATATCATCGAGTACCTAAATTACTCGCTCAGACTGACCATCGGTCTGTGGATGGAATGCTATACTGAAGTGTAGTCGAGTACCTAGAGCTTCATGTAACTTAAAAATCTAGAAGTAAATTGTGGATCACTATCAGAGATAATAGACACTAGCACAACATGCAGTCTAACAATCTCAGAAACGTATAATTCTGCCTACTTTTCAAGTAAATAATCCATGCGTACTGGAATGAAATATGCGAATTTAGTCAACCAATCAACGATAACCCAAATAGCATATTTCTTCTATAGAGATAGAGGTAACCCTGATACAAAATCCATTGTAACTCATTCCCATTTCCACTCTAGGATCATCACAGGCTGTAATAGTCCAGAAGGTACCTGATGCTCGGCTTTGACTTGGTAGTGGATTAAACATTTTGATACAAACGTTGAAATCTCTCGTTTCATATATGGCTACCAGTACATCTATTTCAAATCACCGTACATTTTATTACTTCTAGGGTGTATCAAAAAATTACTACCGTGAGCTTTTTGTAAAATCTTCTATATAAAATCAGAATTCTTCAAAACACATATTCTATTTCAAAAATAAAAACTACCTTCAGAACTAACATGAAATTTTGAATAAGGTGTCTTTTTAATTTGTTCTCGTTTAGCAATCAAATCGGAATCACTTTTCTAAGCTTCAAAAATCTGTTGCAGAAATGCAAGTCTAGCTTTTAGTTCCGCTACAGTAGAACCATCACCAATCAACATCAACCGAATGTTTAAAGCTTGTAAAGCAAATAAGGGCTTTCAACTCAAAGCATCAAAAACAACATTAGCTTTTCCCGGATGATAATCGATGATCAAATTGTAATCTTTTAGCAGCTCTAACCTTCTACGGTGTCTCAAATTTAATTCTTTTTGTGACATCAAATGTGTCAAGCTTTTGTGATCCACGAAGATGTGACATTTTTCTCTATACAAATAGTGTCGCTAGATCTTTAATGCAAACACAATAACTACAAGTTCTAAATCATGAGTTGGGTAGTTTTTATCGTGCGATTTCAACTGACCGGAAGCATAAACTACCACTTTGTCTTCTTGCATCAAAACATAGCCCAAACAATTCAGTGAAACATCACTATAAATCACAAATTCCTTGCTAGACTCTCGTTGAATCAACACAGGGGCTTCGGTCAATAATACTTTCAACTGATCAAAACTTTGCTAACACTTTTCGGACTATTCAAACTTGATATCTTTCTGAAGTACCTTCTTCAATGGTGTGGAAATCATCGAAAACCCTTTTACAAATCTTCGATAATATTCGGCTAGACCCAAGAAACTTCTAATCTCTAAAACATTTCTCGGAGGTTTCTAGTCTACTATAGTTGATATTTTACTCATATCAACTCTAATACTATCTGCCAAGACAACGTGTCCCTAAATCCAACTTCTCAGAGCCAAAACTCACACTTGCTAAACTTAGCAAACAACTATTTCTCGCGTAAAGTCTGCAAAATTATTCTCAAATGTTGTACATGCTCAATTTCATCTCGGGAATAGATCAGAATATCATCAGTAAATACAACTACAAATCTATCTAGATACGGTTGGAATATTCTGTTCATCAAATCCATAAACATAGTAGGTGCATTGGTTAATCCAAATGGCATAACTAAAAATTCATAGTGTCCATATTTGGTTCTAAAAGTAGCCTTCGGCACATCCGACTCTTTAACTCATAACTGATGATATCCAAAACGGAGATCGATCTTTGAAAACTCTGTCGCACCTTTCAATTGATCAAACAAATCAGTGATACGTGGCAAAAGATATTTGCTTTTTATTGTGACTTTATTAAGTTATCAATAATCGATATATAATCGCATTGACCCATCTTTTTTCTTAACAAACAGAATAGGAGCACCCCAGGGACAAAAAACTAGGCTGAACAAATTCTCTGTCTATTAATTCTTACAATTGTGCTTTCGACTCTTTCAACTCTGTAGGTGTCATTCTATACATAGCTATCGATATGAGAGAAGTTCCCAGTATTAACTCAATGGCAAATTCGACCTCTTTGACTTACGGTAATCCTGGTAACTCTTCTGGAAATACATTCGAGAACTCACAAATAGTTGTAACTGACTTTAATTTCAATTCTAAAGTTCTAAACTCAAATATGTAAGCTAGATACGCTTCACAACCTTTTCTGACATATTTCTGAGCTGACATAGCTAAAATCATATTAGTTGTACCATCAAATCTATTAGATTCGATCCGAACTATGTCACCACTCTGATATTTCAATAAAATTTGCTTTCATTTACAATTCGCAACAGCATCGTGCAGAGTCAACAAATCCATACCAAGAATTACATCGAACTCATCAAATGGTAATAACATCAAATCAGCCGAAAAGTTGCAATACTGAATCAACAAAGGACAGTTTCTACAAACTTTATCAACTAACACAAACTGACCTAAAGAATTCATTACTTTGATCACAAATTCAGTTGACTAATAAGGTATTTTCTTATCTGACAATAAGGTTGTGCATATATATGAGTGCGTTGACCCCGGGTCAACCAAAGCATTAACATTAGTATCAAAGATAAAAACTGTACCGGTAATCACATCAGGTGTCCACTCTGACTGTAGAAACTTTTGTTCCACTTTGACTATTCCTCGCATTGCCACTATTTCTGGATGGCCTTCCTCTCGCAGCAGTCTTACTTGGATGACTATTCTGATTTTTCTCTCTATCATATCTTTTAGGGCAATCTCTATTAAAAGTAGTCTAAGGTCTCGTATTTTAATGTTGCTTCCCTTTATCTCATCTCACAAATCCCACTAAAGTTGAGGTACGACTATGAAATTTCTTTAATTTATTCGATAGATATGAAAATGATTTTCCTATAGGTCGTTTACTAAGTTCTTGAGCTTTATGTGCTCAATCTATCGAAACCACAAATTCATTCAATTCTAGAATCCCAAGTAATAGTTTGGTATCTTTGTTTAAACCATCTTCAAACCGAGTGCACATAACAGCTTCTGATGGTATACATTCTCAAGCATACTTGCTAAGTTGCACAAACTCTCTTTCATATACTATGACAGATCTATGACATTCCTTCAACTCTAAGAACTCTTTTCTTTTCTTATCAAGGTATCTCTGACTGATGTATTTCTTTTTAAATTCAGTTTGGAAGAAATCGAACTTCACGCGATCTTTTAGTATTACCGTAATCAAAGTATTCCACCACTGATACGCCGAGTCTTTTAGCATTGATATCACACATTTCAAACTATTAGTAGTAGAGAAAGACAATTCATCAAAAACTCTGATAATATTCTTTGACCAGAACTAAGCCCTTTTTGGATCATCTTCTATAGTACCATAAAACTCTTCAACCCCATACTTACGAATTTTATCAATCGGAGGTCCATTCATTCGTACAAATTCTAAACCTTGAGCAATACTGGGGATAGGTTGGGGTACGAGAGGGGGTGGAGATTGTTGAGCCATAGGGTCCATTGTAATGAACTCGGAGAACCACTAAGACATCATTTGGAAGAAGGCTTCTTTAGCCTTACTTCCCCGGCCCTCAGCTACAGGCCCATTACTAGCTTCTCCATGAACGGAGGCTTGGACATTACATTCAACCTCATCGGAATCAGCTTGGTTGGATGACACTTTTTCTCTATATGAAAACATAATTAAATTTGAGTCAGAAGATATTACACTATCAAAGGTTATATAGTGGCATGTATTTCTAAACTCCATACATGCTACATTTAGTCCAATAATTGAATAAATCGTAGCTCTGATACCACTAAATGTACCAGCCCTAACCTATCACCATCATCAAATTAGGGTTATAGAGTATTACCGAACAATCAAAACATCAGTTAAAATTATATCATTTAATAAATTAATCTCATTAAAAAACCTATCAAACACATGCACTTGTTCCCTAAATCAAGCCTTCGATGCCCTACAAATAGCTTAGACACAATTTAGAACTAATTTGAAACAAAATAGAAGACTTAAGAAAAAGATGCAAAATTTGAAAATAGGAGTTACACGACTGTGTGGCCAGGCCGTGTGACATAGCCCATGTCGTGTAGCAATCGAACAACGGGACATACAGTCGTGTCCCAGCTTGTGTCACCACCCGTGTAACTTTCTGAGTCGAGTCAGACGACCGAGTCATAGGTCATGTGCTAGACCGTAAACTTTGTGACTTACACAACACGACCGTGTCGCAGGCTGTGTGTTAGGCCGTGTATCTCACTAACTTAATGTACTAGAAGTTTCTAAATGACACATGACTGTGTAGCCAGGTCGTGTGATAGCCCGTATCCCAAGCTGTGTAATCCATATTTTGACCTTAAAAATAAGCAATTTCAAGGCCAAAACTCAACTAACAATCCATCCAATTTGTGCACACATTCAATTGACCTCAACATCATTCAAACACTCATAAGCATACCATTTCAAACATCAAATTTCATCTAACCAATATGTCATTCAAAGGCACCACATTTATACCAAAAAATCACAAACCAAAACAAGTCAATAAGGCCATATTCCAGGCACACAACCTAGTTCCTTAACTATCAATTAACATCACATAAATTCATTTGCATATCACCACACACATATCAACAATGATCATGCATTTCAAGTACCTAAAAGTGGCCAAAATGACCTAACTTGGTAAGGCATTAAAGTCCATCAAACCAAACATAAGATTCAAAGCATATGCATACCAAAATATTCATTACACATTGAAGAAATATCATTACAAAAGGTAACATTGGCCAAAATACTCAAAAACTACCAAAATGGTTGCTGGATAGTGTGATTGATTCCCGACAAGCTTCCAATCGATCGTGCTTCTAATATCTATATATCAAAGGAAAGTAACTATGTAAGTAACTAGTGCTTAGTAAGCTCGTATAAACTTAAACATAACTTACCATTTCTTTAATACAAACTATAGAATAAGCATAATATCATTACCGGGACCATAGCTTAGTAAAATCCTATATAAGCACCATCAAACTCACAAGTTAGTAGGCTCATCTATTATACATGTGAATTCAACCATAATATAAGTAAATTTTCATATACGCATCATTTATTACATTAGCCTTTCCATAGATCATGATTCAATATTCCATTTTATACTTATAATTTCATTCCGTTACTTACCCGTTGAACCGTCTAGAATCACATCGAATACTCGAGAATGTTCACACATAGTGTGCCTTTCCATATAACTGTAAAATTTCCTTTACAATAGTCCTCACACGAGCTCTGAAATGGGCCTACTCACACGAGCTATGGGTCAAAATGTTAGCTACACGATGATACTCACATGAGCTATGGAGAATCTGCAACCAATGCAGGACCTCAGCCATCGTTAGGACATTCAAAGCTAGCACCCAAAACATGAAATCCCTAATGACATTTCATTCGTATCCTAAGAATTCTTAAGGTTCAAACAAGATTTGTTATCCGTCAATTATTCATACATAGATACATATACAATTTCAAATTCGTATATATTAACATAACATAGTAAATAATTACTGTAGTTAACATTAATACGGTTATAATTCAAACGAACTTACCTCGACAACTATGGTCGTAGAAGTAGAATTGTAACAAATCTAAAGCTTTTGCTTTCCCTCGACTTAAGTCTAGCTGTTGCTTGTCTTGATCTAAATAGATAATTTCATTCAATTAAGTACTTCAAGTATTCAATTCAATCCATAATTCATATTTGAGTAAAATTATAAAATTACCCCTAATATTTTAACTTTTCACAATTTAGTTCTTAAGCTCATAACTTGAATATTAATCATTTTAACCTAAATCCATATTAACCTAAGCTACAAGGGACCTTGAACAACCCATAATTACCAACAATTCACAACAAAACCCATTGATTTACACTTTCAACAATTTAATCCCTATTTCAAAATTCATCAAAAATCACTTAACAAAACAAGTTTGTCTACTAACCAAGAATAATAATCTAAAAAATAACTTCAAAACCCATTGAAAAACAACCATGGCAAGTCCCTCAACCTTTAACAGTTTTGCAAATTAACCCCTAGGCTAGCTAGATTAAGCTAAAACGAACTCAAAAACATAAAAATCATTAAAAACAAGACACAAAATCATACCATGCAAGAAGAAAGTCACATCGAAGCTCTTCCCCCTTCAATGGAAAATTTTGGTTCAAAATAGGAAAAGAAATAAAGAAGATGATGAATTTGTTTCATCTTTTCTTTACTTATTTTTTTCTTTTAATTACTAAATTACTACTTTACCCTTATCATTAATAAAAAATTTCAATAAAACCTATCCATTCCCATCCACTAGCATACAATATGGTATATTTACCAACTACATCCTTCAATTTACCTTTCCATAGCGATTTAGCCCTTCTAACTAATAGATACCTACGTTTGCAATCTTTACGATTTAGTCCTTTTTACTTAATTAACCATTTAAACTTCAAATTTTCTTATTAAAACTTTAATACAACCTTAATATAATTTCATAGACATTAAATAAATATTAAAATAATAACTCACTCGTCAGAATTGTGATCCCAAAACCATTATTTTTGATACTACTGAAATTGGGATATTACAGACTTAATTGAGAACCTTGTTGACTCCACCATTCATACTGCAAGTCCTACTCATCATTTTCCCCCATCACCTCTATCCCAGCAGCTCAGAATTATGGATGTAGAAGCATTGTTTGAGAGCGTACAACAGGCTATGGATGTTGTTGATTTAAGGGCGCGAGCTGACAGAAGTAGCCGAGGTTCACACTTGAAAGGGGGTCCACTAGTGATGGGAAGAGCAACGACAATAGGTTGTCCCACCACAGACCTAGCAAGCAACCTATCTT
The DNA here is from genome assembly GCF_007990345.1 of Gossypium hirsutum. Lineage (NCBI taxonomy): Eukaryota > Viridiplantae > Streptophyta > Magnoliopsida > Malvales > Malvaceae > Gossypium > Gossypium hirsutum. The sequence goes on from NC_053449.1 coordinate 28,096,503, forward strand.
CCAGGAGGGTGAATCCCCTGCTCCTCCTCTAGTGACCATGACAACATTCCCAACATCCGACTCTACAACACGCCTTCTGTTCTTTCCCCCAATCCTTCCCAATCCTCCTATTGAGTTTACAATATTATAGACCCACCTGCTATGACCTTAACTCTCCTTCCTAAGAATTTCGACACTCACTACCAAGCACTCTATACTTCCCCAATTAGCGCCTATTATTATACTCCCTCTCCAGGAGAGGTCCAAACCTTCTTCTCTTGGAGGAAGCATATTGGCACGGGTCAGTATCCCTTCGCTTTCTTTGCTTTTTAACAAAGAAAGGATAGAGAGTTGTCCCATGAATTAAAGGAGTTCGTTTATCCTTCATCCCCTTCTTTTAACGTTCACAAGCCGACTCTTCTCGAGCTATAGAGTTCCTTCTCCATGTTGTTAGTGGGGTGTGGTTGTAACACCCCTAACCCATATTTGTCACCGGATTAGGGTTACAAGGCATTGCCAAACATAGTATGATTTAGCACAATCATTAAACACCTTTTATGCACCAAAGAATAACGATACCTTTTTAACATTATCAAACTTAACTATCCACAAATCAAATATTTTAAAAAAAAATTGCCAGCTTGAATCATGGTTCCAATTCAAATCAATCCTATCTTACTAATCATAATTCATAAATCAGCACTTTTCAAAATTTCCAACTAATACAATTCACACTTACATCAAAACAATTGAACATATTCCATAATAACTCAATTCGAACCAAAATGTATACAACTTAAAGTTCAATCACATAGGCAACATTAGTAACATTATCATATAGTTGTATATGCCTTTAATGTCTTTTGCTTTCTTAATATGCCTATAAACTAATTAATACATAACAACTCAAATCAACATATGCACAAGTTATAAATCCAATGATCTATTACTCACCTTCCATTAACCAAGCATACATAAACTTTGTTAGCAAGTACAAGACTAAAGGTATCAAATTGGACAGCATATATTTATATGCATTACTGATTTATGTGAAAATTACCTACCACATCTTTAATCATTTTCAAACATCAAGACATTTCATAGCATCTATCAGTATGCACAAAACAACTAAACCATATATTTTGCCATTTAATTAATCACTTGACTAATTGATTTAAACCACTATTATATATAACCAATGCATAACTGAATACACAAGCACATTATAACTCATTTTGTAGCAATCCCATAAAACCAAATTTGCAGATATTATTATACATCAACCACCGAACTTAGTTAACATTCCATCAAGATTATATCCCATGGAACATACCTTACAACAATTTAAATCATAATTAAATACACCTAAATATTATCCATCACATGAAATTCATTCATTATCCTTACCTATTTCACTTAAGTTAAATTATAACAAATCACCGTGGTCAAGAATACCAAGCATATCACACTTATATACTTAACATGAACTTATACCACAGCCGAACATGCATAAACATAAAATCCATTTTAGGCCATTATAGCCATAAGCATAAAAACCAAGCTTAATCAAAAAGAGGCAAGCCATTTTCGTATGGCTTTTAATTACATAACCCAAAATAAATCTTTTTATCTAGACTATACATGCCATAAGCTCAAAATCAACATAGCAAAATACTGAAGAACAGTCGATAGTGTGATAGACTTTGCTAACGATCCCCGAGCTCGTAACGTGACTTCAAAATCTATAAAACAAAGGTAAACAAAAAAACACACATTAAGCTATTTAAGCTTAGTAAGTCAAAATTAGGCTATTACAACTCTCCCCCCTCAGGGATTTTCGTCCCCAAAAATCTTACCGGTGAATAGGTTCGGATAATACTCTTTAATTGTATCCTCTGGTTCCCAAGTTTCTTCTTCAACTCCGTGTTTATGCCACGGTACTTTAACTAACGACATTTTATTATTTTGCAATTCTTTAACCTCGCAAGCCAGAATGCGAATCGGTTCTTCTTCATATGTCATATCAGTCTTAATCTCAATCTCGGTCAAACTAATTACATGTGAAGGATCGGATCAGTATCTACGGAGCATCGAAACATGGAATACATTGTGAATCTTTTCTAGTTCAGGTGGCAACAGTAGTCTATAAGCAACCGACCCGATACGCTCTATAATCTCATACGGTCCAATGAATCTCGGACTCAATTTGCCTTTACGATCGAATGTCAATATTTTTTTCCACGGTGATACCTTCAAAAAGACTTTATCTCCGATCTAAAACTCTATATCTTTTCTTTTCAAGTCTGCATATGATTTCTGATGATCCGATGTTGTTTTTAGACTATCGCGTAACACTTTCACTTTCTGTTCAGGATCTTTAATCAAATCGACCCCGTGTATCTTATTTTCACTAAGCTCAGTCGAATACAATGGTGTACTACATTTACGACTGTACAAAGCCTCGTAAGGTGCCATTTTGATACTAGATTGAAAGCTATTATTATATGCAAATTCAATCAAAGGTAAGTATCATTCCCACGTACCTTTAAACTCAAGAATAAAACATCTCAACATATCCTCGAGTATTTGAATGATTCGTTTGGAATGACCATCTGTTTGCGGATGGAAAGCTGTGCTAAAATGTAGTGTTTACCTAAAGCATCTTGTAGTTTCTTCTAAAACCGCGATATGAACCTCGGGTCTCTATCCGAAACAATAGAAATAGGCACACCATGCAACCTCACAATCTGAGAAACATATAATTTAGCCAGCTTATCAAGCAAATAATTTGTATGAACCAGAATAAAGTGTGTCAATTTAGTCAATCTATCCACAATAACCCAAATTGCATCTTTCTTGCTCAGTGCCAACAGTAAACCAAATACAAAATCCATCGTAACTCTATCCCACTTCTACTTGGGTATCATAATCAGCTGAAGAAACCCAAAAGGTACCTGATGCTCGGCTTTCACTTGTTGACAGACTAAACATTTCGAAACAAAGTCAGAAATGTCTCGTTTCATGCCATACCACCAGTAAAGCTGCTTCAGATCATTATACATTTTTGTACTACCTAGGTGAACAGATAACCGACTACTATGAGCTTTGCTCAAAATCCTCTGAATCAACACTGAATTCCTCGGAATGCATATTCAATTTCTAAACCTCAAACGATCATTGGTATCAACTCGAAACTCTATTTCAACACTCGACTCACATTGAGCTTGCTTTGCTAACAAATCATTATCAATTTTCTAGGCATCACAAATTTGTTGAACAAATAACGGTCTTGCTTTTAATTAAGCTATTATCAAACCATCATTAAACATAGTCATATGCGCATTCATTGCTCGCAAAGCAAACAATGATTTTCAACTTAAAGCATGAGCAACAACATTAGCCTTTTCCGGATGATAGTAAATTATAAGCTCGTAGTCTTTTAACAACTCTAACCATCGACGTTGTCTCAAATTCAGATCTTTTTGAGTCATCAAATATTTCAGGTTTTTGTAATCAGAATAAACATGAAATCCCTCACCAAACAGGTAGTGGCGCCATATTTTCAATGCAAACATAATAGTTGTCAATTCCAGATCGTGTGTCTGATAGTTCTTTTCGTACGACTTTAGCTATCTCGAGGCATAAGCTATGACCTTGCCTTCCTGTATCAAAACACAACCCACACCACTCAAAGATGCATCACTGTAAATGAAAAATTCTTTACCCGATTCTGGCTAAACTAATACTAGAGCTTCTGTCAAAAGAGCTTTCAACTAATCAAAACTTTTCTAACACTTTTCTGACCACTCGAACTTAACATCTTTCTGTAACAACTTCGTCATCGGTGTTGCGATCATAGATAAACCTTTCATGAACCGTCTATAGTAACCAGCAAGTCCTAGAAAACTCCAAATTTCAAAGACATTTCTCAGAGGTTTCAAATCAAGTATAACTGAAATTTTACTCGGATCAACCCGAATACCCGATGCTGATACAACATGGCCCAGAAAACTGACTTCGCGTAACCAGAACTCACATTTACTGAACTTCGCATACAACTGTTTATCTCGCAAAATCTATAACACAAGTCTTAAATGTTCGTCATGCTCGATTTCATCACGGGAATATATCAAAATGTCATCTATGAATACTACCACAAACCGATCAAGATATTGTCTGAAGATCTGATTCATCAAATCCATGAAAATAGCAAGTGCATTAGTAAGTCTGTAAGGCATAACCAAAAACTCATAGTGTTCGTACCTCATTCGGAAAGCAGTCTTTGGCACATCAGAGTCTTTAACTCGCAACTGATAGTAGCCTGATCTCAGATCTATCTTCAAAAACACAGTATCCCCTTTCAACTGGTTGAACAAATCATCAATTTGTGGCAACGGATACTTATTCTTTACAGTCACCTTATTGAGCTATTTGTAGTCAATACACATTCTCATAGTTCCTCTATCTGTCAACTCTTGCAACAGAGCTTTCAATTCTTTTAATTCGGTCGGTGCCATTCTGTATGGAGCTATCAAAATCTGAGTCATCCTTGGCACTAACTCAATCCCAAACTCTACCTCTCGTATCGGCGGCAAACCCGATAATTCTTCAGGAAACACATCCGAATATTTGCACACAACTGGTATTAATTCAACCTTCCTGTCGGTTACTTTACTATCAAGTACATATGCAAAGGAAGCTTTGCAATCCTTTCTCACATATTTCTGAGCTAACATCGAGGATATCACAGCCGGTAACCCATTCAGATCATTAGATTCAATCCGAATAATCTCATCATTCTGACTTCACAAATTAATAGTCTTTCCTTTACAGTTTACAACAGCATCATGCATGGTTAACCAGTCCATACCCAAAATTGTATCAAACTCGTCGAATAGTAATAACATCAAATCGACTGAAAAACATGAATCTCGACTCATCAACGGACAATTCTTACACACATTAAACACGAAATAAAGCTTCCTAGCTTAATATACATTCTGCCAATACACATATAATCCATAAAATTCAATTCAAAAAATAACATTTATATATTTTCAAATTTAACATTATTTATAAGCTTATAGACTTACCTCGGATGTTGTCGGACGATATAATTGACTATTCGATAACTTTCGATTTCCCTCGATCTAATTTCATTTTCTTTCATTCTTGATTTAAATAAATTCAAATTTAACTAATTTCATCTCACATTCATTAAATTTAATCCAAAAACACATAAATGGGAAATTACCATTTTGCCCCTAATATTTTACACTTTTTGCAATTTAGTCCCTATTGCATAAAACACAAAATACACAAAATTTGCATATACCATAGCTAGGATGAATCTTCCTATAGTCCATCTAAGTCCACACATTTTATTTATTTCACATTTTAGTCTCTAAAAATATTATTTTTGCAATTTAGCCCTAATTACTCAATTTCATCAAAAATTCCAATACAAAACATCTTAATCTAAAATATATCTTTCATTATTCACCATCAAACATCAGAAAACACAATTATTCATTAATGGCATAACTCAAAATATTCATCAAAATAAAAAATTCAAGCATGGTTCGGATAATATTCGAAGCAGCGATCTCAAAAACATAAAAATCATCAAAAACCGAACAAAATCCATACCTTAATCAAAACTTGAAAGTGCCAAATGAAACAAAGCTTTAAACCCTTTTATTTTCTTTCAAATTCAGCCAAAAGATGAAGAACATAGCTTTTAATTTGTTATATTAAACATATATTAACTGTATTATTAATTTACTATATTAACCTTTACTAATATATATATAACATATATAATAAGGTTACATTAGTCCTTTGCCACCCACTAACTTACATAGTGGGCTAATTACATCATGAAACCTCTAAATTATAAAGACAACAACAATTAGGCACTTTCATATTTAACCATTAAATTTTCATTTTACGCGATTAAGCCCTTTTCTCAAATTAAGCACACAAACAATAAAATAAATTCAATGAAACTTTCACACATGTAAATTCATACATAATTAACACAAAAAATAATATTAAAATATTTTTTAGACTCGAATTTGTGGTCCCAAAACCACTATTCCGATTAGGGTCAAAATCAGACTGTTACAATGGCCTCACGAGCTGGACCCTCCAAAAGGCTTGTGCCAAAACTGAGGCTAAGTAGGCTAGTCTAAAAAGGCCATTCTCTCTAGCAAGTAGTCCCTTCCTAACTCCTCCAATCATACAAAGCCTTTGTCCAACAAGTTGCTGAGCTTATTAAGTCTGTATCCACTTGGGAAACCAAATACCAATCCTTGAAGTCTTGAGCAAAGGAGTTGGAAGAGAGGGTTCGCCAGCTAGACACCCTTGAGAAACAACACCTCACTGATAGGGAACATATTTAGAAGGAGAATAATAAGAGAATTATAAAGTGGACAATGAGAAAGGCATTCAAGATTATCTGTCTAGGTTAAGGATTAATATGATCCTACACGCACAAGTAGTCGCGGGTCCCCTTCACTTAAGTCAAATAAGCTTCAACTGTCTGCAACAATTTACCAACATGGAGCTTGGATTCAACGTCTTTAAACCCTTGGGAGCTAGTTGAGAGTTATTTTAGAGGGAGTGGAAAGAAACTGTGGAACTCTTCCATGCCCAAAACTTGGAAATGTCTGACCCTGATTCTCCAAAAGAGTCCTTTCTAAGGGAGAATTAAAAATTTTCATTTTATCTTTTGAAGATCCTCCTTTCAGTTTTTAATGAATATTACCTTTTCAGTTTTTAATGAATATTACCTTTACTCTTTTTCTTCGTCTTTCACATGTTGCTTCATTTACCTTCCCTTCAGCTATAATACGGTCAATGTCGATTTCCAATAGTTCTCACAATTGCAACCACTTCCATAACACACATTAATCTTATATAATAACCTAAGGGACTAAGATAGACCAATCGTATCATACCTATAGGGGTTATTTCTTAATTTCCCATGTACAGAGGATCAGCTAAACTGAAGCTCTAATACCACAAAGTTGTAACAATTTATACCTAACTCGATCACCGGGACTGAGTGCTGAATGTCATTAATGACCTAATAACCTACAGAAATGTAACACCCCTTACACGTATTCAACTCTGAAATAGGGTATGAGGCATTACTAGAACACTTACACATGTAAACGTATTAAACCGAGTTACAAAATTTCATTCAAATTTAAACTCTTCAAATTTTTAACATGCTTTTATAATTCTTTACAACATATCCTCAAAATATTATATTCATAACAAATAGGGCCTACAAGACCCGATACTTACTCATGTAATTCAATGCTTCATTTCCATTTTATTCAATTTACAATCTTTCATGTTCACAATTCAAATCAATTTCTCAATCCAATATATATATTTCAATACCACAATAATTCTTTTAATTCAAATCATATCACTAGAAACTTTCATTTAATTCATGTACACTTCAATATCGTTAAGTTCAATACTAATACGTATTCACCATTTAACTTAACGTTTACCGATTATACCATTCATTAACACATTTATAAAATTCCTAGTATTACAATGAAAACATCACTTAAGCTTAAATAACAACATCAAATCAACTCATCATCCCCTTTTTCGTCATTTTATTCTTCAAGTATGAACTTATTATTTCATTTCCTTTCCACACCCATTTCCTACGAATATCACACAAAACAATAACATATCATTCAACCATAGTCACAAACTAGCACATTTAAACATAATTCTTTTTGGAATCAACCACATGATAAACCATTTCAAGTAAGTTTACATAATTTAAACTTTACCACCCTTTCCATGATCACAAGCATATTCCCATCTAGGCACTTAACATTTCAACGCATAACTTATAAATTTAACCTGGCATAATTCAGCCATCCCTTGGCCAAAGCTTAAGCGTGTACACTACACATGCTAGCCAAATAAACATACAGCGTAAGCATTATAAGTATGGCCGAGTTCAACACTTATTCATGTATGAAACTTACCAACATGAGTTAATCCATAAACCATTCATGGCCTTACTCCATACCAAATCATATACCAAATATACTACACTCACATACTATGAAACTTTATTTTCCCATATGAGCTTAAATCATGATCAATAATACGCAAATGTAAGCATCATTTCTATTTTAACGTTTATCGATTATAATCGAGCATATAACCAATTATACACAAATAATTCATATATATAATTAATTTCCTCCTCCTCCTCTCCATTCCACATCCTTTATGTATAAAACACGCTTAAATAGCATTATACATAATTTCACTATTCACTTATATTTAAATTTAAAGCTGTCTATTTGAGTCAGAGTCACTAAATCATTTTTATCCAAAGCTACAGAGCTCCAAATTAAGATCCATTAATTTTCCCTAAAACTAGACTCACATGTATTCTTATCATAAAATTTTCAGAATTTTTAACTCGGTCAATTAGTACAATTTATTCTTTAAAGTCACCCCTATCTCACTACTCAACATCTCTGACCTCTCTTTACTAAAAATGAATTATCTCATTGTACAGAATTTGGATGATATTTCCATTTGTTTCCTTTGAAAATAGACTCATTAAGGATTCTAAGAATATAAATTATAACTTGTAATTATTTTTGTACAATTTTTAATGATTTTCCAAATTCAGAATAGGGGATTCCGAAATCAATCCGACCCTGCCTCACTAAAATTCAAATATCTCAAAATGTATAACTCTTTTTCTTCCTTGTTTCTTTTATGTAAAAATAGACTTCTTAAGATTTCATTTCATATCTCATTCACTCTCTAATTCAATTTCCACCATTTTTGGTGATTTTCCAAAGTCACACTATTGTTACTGTCCAAAACTATTTTGTTGCACATTTTACTTTTTCATAATTTCATTACTCCTTTTCATCTTACTCAAGGGTCGATTAAATATCGAACCCAATATTCATCACGTAACCTTATTCGATTCACATATATTTTGACTTATCCAATTTCCCCGATGAACCCTTCGGAATATTAACCGTTACACGGTGGAATCAGCGCTTAGCAACCATCTTATAATCAATGATACGGGGAATCAACACATAGCAACCCCTTTCACAATCAAGGATACGGTGGAGTCAGCACTTAGCAACCACCTTATAATCAATGATACAGGGAATCAACACATAGCAACCCCTTTCACAATCAAAGATACAGTGGAATCAACACTTAGCACCAACCTTATAATCAATGATACGAGTTCACATAGTAGCCTACACATAGTACTACACATGTGACCATCACTATCCGATACACGTAGTAGCCTGTAGATAGTACTACACATGTGATCGAAGCTATCCGGTACGCATAGTAGCCAGCACATAGTACTACACATGTGACCTATCTTTCTGGTACACGTAAACTCTACCAATCAGACCGTTCGATCAATTATTACTTCCAAGTCAACCTCAGCGGACTTATCCATCCCCGGCTATTGTTTACTCGTAGGCCCATAGGCTTAGGTTCCACTTGATCATCTCATTATCACCCTTAATTCTGGTTACTCACCAAACCTGCAGACTCATATCGTTGATACTTCACATATCAACATAGATATCCCTCTTATTTTCTCTTCATTGATAAGAATTGCATATTCTAATTTCTTTTTCGTAATAATTTGGCGGATTCCCACGTCTACAAGATTACCTACATTCTCAGATATTTCTACCTGTTGTTCTTATCTTCATAATTGGGCGAATTCTTTAACTATCCTGTTTGCCCGTGTTCTCAAACATGTCATATTCATCTGATCCTTTTACTCACTGTACGAGTCATACAATGATCTCATTTTCCTTGTCATGTCAACTTCCTGGTTCAACATCTTGGCAGACTTATCTGACGCCATAGCCCAGCTATGGTCTTACATAGTATGAACCCATGTTTTATGTCTTGGCGGACTCCCTTTGTTTCCATAGCCTAGCAATCGTCTTACACAACATAATACTATGTTTATTGTCCTGACTAACTTCCGATTCTGAGGAATCAATAAACCTCTTTTAAGGTGTCACCTAAAGGACCTATAAATCGCTATTATAATGTTGATCGAGTGAGCCAATCAATTATTGGCGAGATGGTGTTACCCCATAGAGTTGATAGATTACTGTCACGGTGTCACTCTAGTCAGTCATTCAATTACCGTCATCATGGTGTTGCTCCATAGAGTCGATAGACATTATTACATTGTCGCTCTGACGAGCCAGCCCATTTTAGTCCATTTTAGTCTTTCATTGAAAATTATTTGTTCTCCCACCAAGGAAATAGCCAGTTCCTAACAAACTAAACTAGAATTGAGATCCAACTATTCACTATTCAACAACTAAGATTTCTGAATTTCCCAGTGAAGTTTTTTAATTTGCCAATCCATTCAATTAAATCATAAATTTCATTTAATTTCGAGACTTAAGATAAAACTGAGTGTGGTTGTGACACCCTAAACCCGACCAGGACAGACCAACCCAAATTTGAAGCTTTACATTAGCCACCTAAGTGACTCTCCAACTAAAGACCACCCAAGACACACCCCGACCTTATAACACCTCAATCTTATCTAAATATTAGTTATCTACTATCGAGGAAACAAATTATGAGCCAATTTTAAACTTTACCTAGGTAATTTAACCTAAAGACATTTTTGTCATTGTACTACCTATGGTAACACTAACTCGATTTTAGATCTAAATGTTTACTGACATATTTTAGTCAAAATTATGCAAGCCTAAAAATTTCATCTTAAATTAAGTTTGTTTGCTATGTTGAATTCAAGTTTTACTATTGTGGACTAAATTGTAACAAGTACAAACTATAAGGACCTATTTCGAGTTATAAATTAAGTGCTTTTCTATCGAATTTTACCCATTACGAGATTAATCCTAAATTATTACTCAGTTTCCTTATCATTTAGGGCTCTAATTAGACTAATCAATTTTCAAGACTAAATCGTAACCTATACAAATTAGAATACCAATTTAAAAAGACAAAAATTCAAATCTCCAACAACTCACTGGTCGTGTCCCCTAGACCGTGTGTCATTAAATGCCCGTGTTCGTGTCGTGAAAAACTTTTTGGAAGATCGTACATGCCCCTGTGGAAATCCAACACGCCTGTGTGTGATAGCTCTGGTTTCCACAGACCCGTGTGCAACCCCTCACACGCCTGTGTGGACAGGCATACGCCCGTGTGCAAACCACTGCACCTTTTTTGCAAAAAACTCATTTTAGAACCCGATTTTGCATATTTGAATGGCCAATTAAACCCAGTTAAACTACAACTAATTAACATACATATATACACAACTTGAATTGAATTTATTGACATCAATTAAGACTTAGTTAAATAAAATTAAGTAATTAATTTCCTGCATATCAAACATCGGATAACTCAAACAAGTGGCATACCTTAGGGCTAGTAAACCACTCCATAGAAGCTTTAATTAAGCAATCGTGAGTATAAATTTCAAGCTTTACACATCGTGTTATCAATCACCGTATTATCATGCAACAATACACCATAAATCAATCAATAAATAAACTCAAGCATGCCTCAAAGTTATTATAAAACCATCCAAAATAAATGTCCAAAGTTCATTTACAACCAAAATAAAACTAATTCCCGGGAGTTCCACAATGCCTAACTACAGTCTATAAAATGCATAATAAGGTCTCTACCAAGCCTAGATCTCTTGGAACTCTCTTGCTCGGCTCTTCAGCTCCTCAATCCCGACGATTATCAGCACGAATGTAAGGGTGTGAGCTTTAAAAAGCTCAGTGAATGTTAATAACAATAATAAGTAAATTAACATCCAATTCATGCTTAATTCACAACCAATCATTCACCAATTGTTAACCAAAAATAATTAAACATGTCAATTTAATTTCCATAAACATTTTCAATACAAAAAATAAATTATTCATGACTTTCAATCATTAATTGGTATAGCAAAAATTACACATGAATACATTGGCATACACTTTTTATGGCTTAATCAGGTCATCATATATCCGATAAACGGATCTTCGAACTCCTACAAATATCAAATACAGTCCACCAAGTTGAGCGGGCCGAAGCACACGCTCCCTCATAGCACCTCAAATAACCCACTGAGTGGAGACTCATGCTCAACACTCCCTTATTTACCCTAACAAATCAGTCCACCTAGAGCCATATGCTCACAATGTCACAGTTAAAGGTGAGTATCCACAAATCCTACGGCATGCCAACTATATCCAATGGATCCACCATGCATGTTGCCAATATATTCAATCAAACATAGCATATAAATCAATCATTAGTGTGCTCAATTTAATGTGACAAGATGCTTATGTGTAACATGTAACATAGCATTTAATATCTAATTAAATCAAGCAATTCATTTGTCGATTTCCCATAATCAATTACCAATTGTAACTTCAACATAACATGATCAAAAATTTCAGCACAAATGTTTTAAATCATCCATAAGATTAATCTAATTAAATAGGACAACACCACCCAAAAGCTTAGTTACCATTTTTTTTCCAACATAAATTTAATTTTTGCAAATATAATACCAATCTTCCAAAATTAGCCATTCAACCATAATTAATTAATTGAAATTATTAATTAAGCTACTAATTAAACATAATTGAGGGTCAATTAAACAAATTTCCCTTAGAAACACTCACCACACAATTTTATTCTATCACAACAAGTGATCAACTAGGCAATTTTGAGCTTCAATTTCGGTTATCTCGATCCTCTTCAAGATTCGTAGCTTCAATATAGGTAAAGTAGACATTACCACCTTTCTAAAGCTATATTAAACACAATTTTTAATTAACTATGCTAATAGAAATTCACTCACAAATATACCTTACCGAATTTGTAACATCAAGTCGAATTCCTCACAAAATCAACCTCTCCAACCCTCCTAAACTCTTCCAAACATCAATACTAAACCAATTACACATAAACTAAGCATCAATTTCACATTTAAATCAATTTCAACTCTCCCCCTCTAAAAAGAAATTTCGTCCTCAAAATTTTTCCTTAATCTAACAGATACGAAAACTAACGTTTCATCACCCCTTCCAAATCTCAGGTGGCTTCTTCAGTCTTTTGGTTGTGCCACAAAACATCACCAATGAAATTGTCTTATTACGTAGCACCTTGACCTCACGATCTAGGATCGCAACTGGTTCTTCCTCATACGAAAGATCAAATCAAACCTTGATCTCCTCAATAGGAACAATGTGAGAATGATCAAATTTGTACTTTCGTAACATGGAAACATGGAAAACGTCGTGAATATGCTCTAGCTCAGGCGGTAACAACAAACGATAAGCAACCGGTCCAATTCGTTCGGCAACCTCATTAGGGCAAATGAACCTCGAACTAAGCTTACCCTTCCACCCGAGCCTCAGAACTTTCTTCCATGGTAAAACTTTCAAAAATACCTTATCATCAACCTGATACTCGATGTCTCGACGCCTCAGGTCAGCGTAGGACTTTTGTCGATCAGAAGCAACCTTCAACCACTTGCAAACAAGTCTTGCCATATCTTTAATCTCCCGAACCAACTTCGGACCTAAGTTCCTCTATTCCTCCATAACAAACCAATAAAGAGGAATCCTACACCTCCAACCATACAAAGCCTCAAACGGTGCCATCTAAATACTCTTCTGATACCTATTATTATGTGCAAATTGAGCTAACAGAAAGTGACGATCCCAGTTACCTCCAAAGTCAATAATACAACTACGAATGTCCTCAAGAATCTAGATCACCCTCTCTGACTGAACATCAGACTGCGGATGGTAAGCTGAACTGAAATGCAGCTTCGAACCCAAAGCCTTATGCAACACCTTTCAGAATCTTGAAGTAAACCACGGATCTCAGTCTGATATTATCGAAACAAGAACTCCATGAAGACGAACATATCTCAGATGTAGAGCTCAGCTAACTAATGCCGACTACAAGTCGTACGAACTGGCAGAAAATGTGCAAACTTCGTAAATCTATCCATAATAACCCAGATCGAATCCTTACGTGTCGAAGTCAATGGTAAACCTAAAACAAAATTTATCATAATATGCTCTCATTTCCACTCTAGAAACTGAATAGGCTGAAGCAAACCCGATGGATGCTGATGTTTAGCTTTCACCCTCTGACAAACCAAACATCTTGTAACAGAGATGGCAACATCCTTCTTCAACCCAGGCCACCAATATAGAACCTGAAGATCCTGATACATATTATTCCCACCGAGATGCATAGCAAAAAGATTGCTATGAGCCTCAGTTAGAATCAAGTGCCTCAGATCCTCGTCATCCGGAACACACAAGCGACCTTAGAAACACAGAACACCATCAGAGTTGAGATCAAAATCCCCCTGAACACCTGAATCAACCTGAAAAATCTGACGAACCAAACTCTTATCGAAAGGCTATCGCTCACGAATCTGTTGCGAAAGATTCGGCCTCACCTGAAGTTCAACCAATAGACCCCCATCATCAAAGACAAACAACCTCACAAACATAGTTCTCAAATCAACTAGAGAGTTGCAGCTCGAAGCATTTGCAACTATTTTCACCTTCCCTAGATGGTACTCGATCACACAATCATAATCTTTCTACAACTCGATCCAACACCTCTGTCTCAAGTTCAACTCCTTCTAGTTTAGGAGATACTTAAGACTCTTTTGACTGGTGTATATCACACACCTCTCACCGTACAGATAGTGATGCCAAAACTTCAGCACGAAGACTATGTTAGCTAACTCCATATCATGAGTCAGATAGTTACACTTATACGACCTCAACTGCTCGGCGAATAAGCAACTACCCTACCCTCCTACATCAGCACACAACCCAATCTTGTATAAGAAGCATCACTATAGACCACATACTCCTTATCAGATACTGGTTGTGTCAACACAGGTGCTTCAGTCAAAACTGACTTCAGCTTCTCAAAACACTTCTGCCTCTCATCAGTCCACTCAAAGCCAGTGTTCTTCAGAAGCAACTTCATCAAATGAGCAGCAATGCTCGAAAACCCTTCGACAAAGAGACGTTAATAACCAGCTAACCCTAAGAAACTTTTGACCTCAGAACCAGTCCTTAACGGCTTCCAATCCAAAATCACCTCAACCTTCTTCGGATCAACCCGAATACCCTCAGCCAATACGATATGACCCAGAAAAATCACCTCACCAAGGTAAAACTCACACTTGTTCAGCTTTGCATACAACTACTTCCCCCACAAAATTTACAAAACCACTCTCAAGTGCTCATCGTGCTCATCCTCTGATTGAAAATACACCAATATATCATCTATGGAAACCACTACGACCTGATCCAGGTAGGAATAGAATACTCGGTTCATTATGTCCATAAATGTGGCAGGTCCATTTGTCAACACAAATGGTATGACTAGAAACTCGTCATGACCATATTGAACCCTGAAAGTAGTCTTCATCATATCTGAATCATTAACCTTCAACTAATAATACCCAGACCTCAGATCAATCTTCGAGAAAATAGAAGCTCTCCGAAATTAGTCAAATAGATCATCAATCCTCGGTAATGGATATTTATTCTTGATGGTCAACTTATTCAGCTAGCGATAATCGATGCAGAGCCTCAAAGTCTCATTCTTCTTCTTTACAAACAACATCGGTGCTCCCCATGGAGACACACTCGAACGAATGAACCCACGATCTAATAACACTTGCAACTATAGTTTCAACTCCTTCAATTCCTTAGGTGCCATGCGATAGGGCACAACAGACATAGAAGCAGTACTGGGATAAAGCTCAGTATTGAACTCAACTTATCTATCCAGCGGTAAACCAGACAACTCTTTAAGAAACACATTCGGAAAATCACAAACAACCCGAATCTCATCCAACCTCATCTTCTTACTAGTAGTATTCAGGATATAGGCTAGATAAGCTTCATAGCCTTTTCAGACCAACTTCTCAGCACGAAGCGAAGAAATCACATTTCACAACAGCTCAAACTTCTCACCAACAACAACTTTCGAACCACCAGCACCACACAAAGTCACAAACTTTGCCTTGTAATCAACCTTAACCCGATGCTCGAACAACCAATCCATACCCAGAATAATATCGAAACTCCAAAATGGTAACTCAAATAGATAAACCAGAAACACATGTCCATGAACCATCAGAGGACAATGACAATATACCCGATCCACCACTACACTATCACTAAAATGGCTCGTAACTGTAACACTCGAACTAGAAGTCTCTACAATAATCCCTAACTCTCTACCTACATCTCACAAGATAAATTAACTCGTTGTGCCAAAATCAACTAAAGTTAACAAAGGAAAAGACTGTAGCGTGAAAGTTTCTACGATAACATCAGTTGCCTCTCTAGTCTGGGGCTCCCTCACTACATAAACTATGGTTGGACCACCATTACCATCTTGAGCAGCACCACGCTGACCAGTACCTCTACCACCATCACCTCTTCCACGGCCTCTCACTTAGGTCAAGGTAGGTGCAGCAACAACAACAGGCTAATCGCGTATAATAATGGCTCTCCTCGGGTAGTCACTCACACGGTGCTCCATCGAACCACAAACAAGACAAGCACCCGTCATCCTCTAGCACTCACCATGATGATGTCGAATACGATGCTCACACATCAGCCATGCAATAGCCCTCTGATTAGTAGGACCTATAACAGCTCATTTTTTAGTGGCGTCAAAAATAGTGGTTTCGGGGACACCAAATTTGACTAGTGAGTTCGTAAATATTATTATTTAATATTTACAAGTCAAATTTGGTTTTAAAAAGGTTTTTGATATAGTGGTTTTTGTTATATTGATGATTAATTAAGTTCAAGCGGTAAGCCCCTAAAGTTAAGTGGTTTTAGAAAATGAGGTATCGGGACCTTGTTTCTATAAATCGAGTAGTAAATACTCATAAATATTTACAGAGTGTCATTAAGGTGTTAATAAAGTTTCGTTGAAAATTTTTAACATTTCGATAGTTAATTAAGCAAAATGACTAAATCGTAAAAGTTGAAAAAGTTAATTGCTATTAGTTTAAAGGTGTTAATTGATTAAAGAATCATAATTGGATGGCCTTAATGGGTAAATTTTTGATTCTTAAGATGGTGGACGGTTTAAGTTTTAATTTCTTTTAATTTATAAGTTTTATAAGTTACTTTATTATTAAAATAAAGAATTAAGGTTAATAATATAATAATAATAAGAAAACATAAAGTTTTCTTCTTCATTTGGCTTGTTCACCACCGAAATACACCATTGTTATGCTTCAAGGTTCGGCTATGGCTATACCTTTGCATGGTAAGCCATTTTTCATCCATTTATTTTAATTTTTATGTTTTTGAGTTCATTACAACTAGGTCTAGATAGCCCGTACATTCAATTTTGAAACTATTAAAGATTTTGAATGTTGCAATCAATAAACCTTATTTTTTTAGATGTTAAATGATGAATTTGATATACTATTTGTTATCTAAAATAATTTATTAAGTAATTTTTAATAAATTTTCTGATTAGGGACTAAATTGAATAAAAGTAAAACTTTAGAGAAAATTTTGTAAAAATGTCAAAATGACTAAATTGCATAAAATGCATTGTTTTATTGTCTAAATTAATAGATTGAATGAAATTATTAATTTAGATCAAGATCCAGTGGAAAATCGAGGAGAATGGAAATTGACCAAAATGCTCATGTATTTTGTCATTCCTGCAATTTAGCTAGGTAAGTTTGTATGAACTGAATTTTGTATCATGCTAATTAAATTGAATGTTAGCATGAGATTCTATTGTGATTGAATCATTATATACATGTTATTATGCAATTTATCTTATTAAGAAACAATGAAAATTCAATGACGTACACGATTATTGAGCCCCGTTTGAACCTTAGGAATATATAGGATACAAATAACACATCATTAGGGTTACGATGTTTCGGGTGCTGGTCTTGAATGTCCTATCGGTAGCTGAGTTTTAGCATGTGTTGCGGATACTTTACAGCTTGTGTGAGTAGCACCGTGTGGCTACGTTCTGACTGACAGCTTGTGTAAGCAGACCCAAGTTACCATGTTTTGGTGCTGGTCCTGAATGTCCTACCAATGGCTGAGGCTTGGCATTAGTTACAGATACTTGACAGCTTGTGTGAGCAGTATCGTGTAGCTTACATTCCGACTGACAGCTTGTGTGAGCAGACCCATTTTACAGCTCGTGCTTGCTACGACCATATGTTTAGCATACTTTGTGTGAGATTTCCCGCGTATCCGATATTATTCTAAGTGGTTCAACGGGCATGGAAATAGATGAACCGGTAAGGGTTCAGATTTATTTCACTGCGACAATTATAGAAAGGTATGATGTATCGATGATCAAAGTAAGAACATTCATGATTATGAAAAGTATGATTTAAATGATGCTATGTTTATGTACCATATCTTACCAAGTGATGATATAGCTAAGTTATGTGTTTAATCACTAACTTGTGACTTTGGTTAATGCCATGTTTATGTCTTATGTGTTATGCAATGAAATGGTAAAAGTTCAATATGAATTAAGATATGTATAGGTCAAACTTATTGAAACAGTGATACATAGAAGACATGGTATGTTATGAGATGGATGATGAATCCAATTAAATCATGCTCAATTATAATTGTTATCCATGTCAAATTCATATGAATCATGTTTAAATGAACTAACATGTGTTGTTGATGTGCTTAGGCTTATGCCAAGCTTGTGGATATTATTGATTTTTATAATTATGCATGTATTATGCATATGAAACGGGTAAGAAAAGGAAATGAAATGGTAAGTACGTAATTGGAATGTATCATGATGTTCTAAAAGGTCTAATGTGATAAATGATGTATTTTTATGTGAGCAAATTGCTTATGCTATGAATGAATATACCTATATCATAGAAAAATACACTAAGTCGAGAATTGATAATGTTGTTTAGGCTTATGATAAGCATTAGGAACGGAATGAAAAGAAAATACATAGAAAGATATATAATCTTATAGAAAGGTTGATGATTATACATTTTGTCTCATGAAATCATATCATGTTATGAATGGTTAATAATTATGCGACATTAATGAACTTATTCAATTGTGAGTTGATAATTATGGTTGGATAAATCTTGAGGCATTGGTATAGGCTTGTATTTAACCTATAAATTTCATTATTGAAATGTAATATTATGCTTATGGTTTATACGAGCTTACTAAGCATTCATTGCTTACTGCAAATGCATATGGAGCTTGGAAATACACCCACATTTCAATTTTTTTTGAAGCATGCAAGGTTTAATTAATGAAAATTGATCAAAAACTTTTGTTACATTCGATGCCTAATTCTTGAATAATGTGAATTATCAATGAATGAGTTGGATAAATTTGACAGAAGATTGTAGCTTCAATTTTTTGATGAATGGATTAGGTTGCATGAGTAATGGATGACTACCATCATTCCTTAAATCTTGAATGAATCTGCTTTTTATAAATACTTATATATGTATATATAGTTATAAAGTAGAGACACTCCAAAGTGGGTGTAGTATGGAATGTTAAAGAGGGAACACTCCAATACAAGAATTAGAAAAATCAATCTGGCCAAAGGTTGTCACTGCATGAGTGTGTGTCGGCTCAATTACGTACTCCCTGGGGGTTTGTTGCACCCAATCGTTACTTCTCAGGAACAAGGGTACAATAATGCAATGATATCCCTTATTCCAAATATATATATGTATATAAATACTTAGTGTTGTACAATAAATGTTGTAATGGTAAATAGAGATTAGGGTTTGAAGCATGAGGCTAGCACTGATGAAGTTGCAACCTTATTCATTCATGCTTATGAATTGTCGTTGCAACATTCTTTCACCTGAATGTGATTCATCCATTGGGAATTTAGACGGTTCAAGTTACTAGAATGATCATTTTTATTAGTAAAAGTTCTTGTAGCCTTGCTTGTTTCTGTTTTACTTAAGGACAAGTAAAAACTTAAGTTTGGGGGTGTGATAGCACTAGAAAGAACATAGGTTTTCCCCTTGGACTAGGATTTTCTGTGTCACTAGGTAATGAACCTGGTGGTCAAGTATTCAGATTTGTAGTAAGTTGTACTAAATGTGCTTGTACGATAGTTGTAACACCCCTTACCCGAGACCGTTGCTGGAGTCGAGCATGAAGCGTTACTTGACGTAACTTATTAGTTCGGGGCATAAAAATTTACTTTTAAAATTTATTTCACTGTTCACCATAATACTGTGCACCTGCGCAGCAGTCACTAATTTAATTATAACTCGAGTTACAAAACTCAAAATTTAGATACGTAAATTTTTCCTGAAACTAGACTCATATATCTTTTTACCATAAATTTTTCAGAATTTTTTGTTCATCCAATTAGTACAATTTATTAGCTAAAGTCTCCCCTATTTCACTAATTGACTGTCCTGACCTCTCGTCACTAAAATTTAATTATCTCATTGTACAGACTTAATATGGTGTTCTCACTTGTTTCTAAAGAAAATATAATAAATAAGGAATCTATACATATAAATTATAACTCATAAATATTTGTTTACAATTTTTAATGATTTTCCAAAGTCAGAAAAGAGGATTCCGAAAACCACTTTGACCTTTTCTAACTAAAATGCAAATATCTCAGAATACATAATTTCTTTGTCTACACTGTTATTTTTCTATAAAAATATACTCAATAAGATTTAATTATATATCTCATCCACCCTCTAATTCATTTTCTACTATCCTTGGTGATTTTTCAAAATCACGTCACTACTACTGTCTAAAAACTAATTCACTGCCAATTTTTACTTTTTCATGATTTCTATGCATAATTTATCACCTAGACTTTTATAACAACAAACACCTTCATACTTAGCCATTTTAATAACTATTCATTATCAAATATTTACATATTATCTTTTGGTCATAATTTAAGAATATACAATCGAAATGACTAAGTCCCTATACATGCCAAAGCTCGAAACATTTATCGTCTTAAAATACCGAGTTGTGGTGGTTGATAGTGTGAACACTCTCCGACGTCTTCAAGATCCCGACTATGCTTGATAATACTATATGAAAGAAAAAGAAATAAAAGAAGTAAGCATAAAGTTTAGTAAGTTTACAAGTAAATAAATAACAACATTTAACTCAAATAATGATATGCAAGTATAATGTTCTTAAGTTTCCTCTTTACTTACTCTCATTTACTTGTTTATTTACTTACCTATTTAGTTAGCTTAAGATTACAACTTACTCTTCTCTTGCTGAAATGTTGGTTCTCACTGATATCATAACATATTCTTAACTCTTATAACTCACCTAAAGTTGCTAATTATACTTTTACTTGAACTTCCATAGAACATAATCTGTTTTCTAGCCCGTGAGCCACATTGGAATAATAAGGATACTTGGGTCTCATATCTGATAATAACATGCCAAAGCCATGTCCCAGACATGGTCTTACATGATATGTTTCCTGTACTGCCAATGCCATATCCTAGATATCATCTTACATGGGAGTTCTCATATTGGTGCCCATGCCATGTCCCAAACATGGTCTTACGGGGGACCTCTCATCTCGGTGCCAACGCGATGTCCCTGACATGGTCTTATATGGTACCTCTCATAGTCTCAATGATGCCAATTCCATGTTCCAAATAGGGTCTTACATGGGATCTCATCACCCAAATGTCATTACATTTGTATCCGATACATTCCAAAAGTTTCAATGGGACTTTTTAATACTAATTCTCTATCGTATCATACTTGAGTCAACATTAAATAAATTTATGAAATAAATATATAATTGCTGGAAAATAACATCATTAATAATAATTATTTAAATATTGTATTTATTTACCGTAAACTTACGTCAGTACAAAATTTGACCAAATCTAGTAACTTAGTCCTCTATCTTTTTCTTTCCCCGGTCTAACTCCAAATTTCGTTCTTCTTGATCTATTATAGCAAATTTAGCTTATTTAATACTCACATTCATCAAAACAATCATTGACTTGAACTTTGGAAAAATTATGATTTTGCCCCTAAATATTTCCATAATTATACTTTTGCCCCAAACCTCGAAAATTAAACTTCATCTCTTATTCTTATGTTTTATGACACGCTGAACATTTTTCCCTTCTATGACAACATCAAATTCCCACTCTAGCATGTACTTGTGAACATTAGGTATTGTTACCGATTATGTCAATATACTCGTTTTCACTTAAAATCGACTAGAATAAGTTGTTTAACATAATTTCAAGTTTCATATTCTACCATAAAAAATCAAAATAAACCCATTTCACCTATGGGTATTTTTCCAACTTAACCAATGGTCTAATTACCATATAAGGACCTCCAATTTAAAGTTTCATAACAATTGGACACCTCTAACATGTAGAACTCAATTTTTGCACTTTTTACAATTTAGTTCTTTTGACTAAATTGAGTGCCCAAACGTCGAAATTTTTGAACGAAATTTTCACAAAATCATTCCGTGAAACCATAGACCATAAAAATATAAGAAAAATAATTTTTTTCCTCATCGAATTTGTGGTCTCGAAAGCACTGTTCTAACTAGGCCCAGAATCGGGATATTACAATAGCTTTCATGCGAGTAATATGCTCTTGCATTAACGCCTCAAGATTTGCTAACGGGTCAAAAGTAGAAGATGGAGTGTACGATTTTTGTCGATGTCCTTGAACATGATGATTTGGTGTTGAAGAGTGTTGTAACAGCAGCGGATTTTATTGTGGATATGTCTGGCCTTGTTGTGGATACATTTGAGTGTGCTGACTGTAGCTCTGCTGCTAGTGATTGTAATTCCCTTATTTTGGATTATAATTGCCTTGAGTAGATGTATTCCCATATCTAAATGTCTTAGCATTTCGTCCAGCATTCTGAGTTCCCTAAAACAGTTGGTTACGTGCAAAGTTATTGTAAGAATTTCTATAAGAATTATTGTGGATATTACTAATATAGTAGGTCTTCTCTGCATGTTGTGGACAATCTTTGTAGCTATGGTTGTCACCACAAATTTCACAACAAAAGGTAGGAACATCAACTTGATAAGCAACTTGTATAGGTGCAACTCCACTCATCCCTTGCATATTTTTAATCATGTTTGTGAGAGAAGAAACTTGAGCACTTAGTGCGGTTATTGCATCTAATTCAATAACTCCTGGAGTAGTTTTTGCTTGTGCAGCTTTGGAGATAAGGTATTGATAATCATTCTGAGCAATTCTCTCAAGAATTCTCACAACATTTTTATAAGTACAATCCAGTAGAGGTCCACTGGCTGATGTGTTAACAAGATTTCTGGCATGTGAATTCAGCCCATTATAAAAGTCTCAATTTATGTTTTTGGTTAAATGTCGTGCATTGGTCAACGTCGAAGTAAAGATTTATAATGTTCTCATGTTGTGTGAAGATTTTTATCATCCAACTAATGATAAGTAGTAATATCATTTCAAAGACGAGCATTCATTATCGGCGGGTTAAATCGCAAAACAAACTGTGTTGCTAGTGCATCCCAAGAAGTAATTGATTCGGCAGGTAGTTTTAAAAAACAAAAACGTGCTCTTCCCTGTAAGGAATAAGGAAATAATTGCATCTTCAAGGCATCATCAAGAATGCCTTGTTGACTAAAGGAAGCACAAGTCAATAAAAAGGATTTAAGATGTTCTCTCGCATCTTCATGTGGCAACCCAACATATTGTCCATTAGAATTCAAAGATCAAAATTCCCAACTTGGATTGCTGGCCTAACAACTCCTGGTTGTAAATCATCCAAGACAGGTACTATAAAATCGCGTATAGTCCTATTTTCTATGCGAGCATCTTGTGGCAACAGTGGGTTATTAACATTTTGTTGTTGCATCGGGGGTATGGCTACATGGTTACCTGGTAAAGCCATACTTCTTTGTTTTCAAAGTCTATTCTGAACATTCCTTTCAATTTATGGATCAAAATCGACAAGAAAATCTAAATTTCTTTAGGTCATAAAACACCTAAAATGAAGTTAAGGAAATAAAAATAAAGCAAAAGAAACAGTTAGTGAATACTAAGTATTATATAAGGAAAACAAACTGCAAAAACACACAAAAACAAAAATAAACATCAAATAAACGCCATCCCCGGCAACGGCGCCAAAAACTTGACCGGTTGTTTAATGTCACAGCAATAATGTGCAAGCGTACACTGTCGATGCAAGTATAGTAGACAGATGTGGGTCTGTCAGATTTCGATCCCACAAGGATGGTAGTCTTTTGTCTATTAATGTCGGCGCAATAACTGGATATAAACGAGATAAATTGTGAGGGTATTTATTGATTTATTTACTTTAAAAACAACAAAATAAAATATGGTGATGATAAACTGGGATCCCCCAACATGAATCTTCAACAGAATACTAAGTGCTCACAACGTATAAAAATATAAGTGATTGTCGATACAATAAAATTCAATGTATATCTTACCCAGCATTACTCCTCTATTTAATTTGGGACTTAAACATGCATAATAACTTCACCTTTCGATGAAGGCAACACAACACTATTAAGAACAAGTGGATTAAATTCTTCTAATACTCACTCAACTTCCGTTGAAATGCTTGTTGGCTCAAACTGTCACTCCACTTTCCAGCATCAGTGGTTGCAATAACACTTCCATGTGAAAAAATTCAAACCCCAAGATTAAACAATAAAAGCAAGATTAAATAAGATAACATGTCACCAAGAATTCATCAGTACTTCCATACAATCAAAAACGAGAGAGTAATCACCAGTGTTTAAAAGGAAATAAGAAAGAATCGAATAGAGAATACTATCCTTAGACAACTCAACTGAATCTTTCTTTTCCCTCTTATTGCGCACTTAGGTCTCCTCGTCAGGAGCTAGTCTACATCAGTTTTTCACGTTGCCTCACTCGTGAGAAGCTTAAGCTACCATGGCCGCAAGCTTCGAGGTTGATGATGAAGATGATGATGGAGAGAAAAGCTCTAGCCACACTTTTCCTCTTATGTCAACCTTTTATGTTCTTCTCCATAGTACAGGTGTCCTTTCCCTAAAATTATTCTGTCCTTGTTCATACAGGTTGGTTATACCAGACTAGACAGCTTACACAGTTTTGGTTCTTATTCAGACAATTGTCAGGTGTGGCGACAATTTTGGACACAGTCTAGGATTAACTCATGCAGCGACACTGGGACATCTGTCAGGTGCGGTAATAATTCTAAACGCAATCTGAAATTAACTCATGCAGCGACATTAATGCAATAACATAGCAAAAATAAGGATAAAATAGGCTAGGATTAATTGAAATATACAATACAATTTACTAAACTGAAAATGCTAATATGTATCATAAGGATAACTAAATGGGAACAATTTAACCAATAAGTAGGGGGAAAACCTATGTTCTTTCTAGTGCTATCACTTACGTAGTTGTTTTTCCTATATTTTTCAGATTATTGAAAGCTCAATCGGGTTGGAATCTCGTCGGAGATCTCTCACACTATCCAACGATTATATTGGTAGATTTTGATGCTTTGGTAGTGTTTATAACGGCATGTATAGGTGGACTATGTTTAATGTTTAATTGATGAGTTTGGCATGTGTATGTCATTTTGGTTGATGATTATGGCATGAAAAGTTGCCTTGGATTTGAGGTACTTAAAGTACTATTGATGTCTTGTTGGTTGTGGTTAATATGGTAAAATTGATGCATATTTTGAAATGACCAAAATTGGTATATGTTAATGTATCTTTAAATGGCTAAAATGGTATGTGAGAAATTGATCTCAGCATGGTCAAAATATAGTTTAATTTGGAAAGGTTTTTAACTAGATATGCATGATATAAATATGGTATATAAATTTCGATTGATTGGTACTATTTGGAAATGGCTGGTTTATGTTATTTAGGTGGTTATGTTAACATGTATGTATGGTCTTTTAATTGTTGCTATTTTGGCATTTTGGTGCTTAAATGGTGGTAGTTGGAATGATGAATAAATATGCATGCTATGAAATGTTGTTTTGATATGTTGGAATTTTTTCATTGAGGTATGGTTTGATATGGAAATAGATAGTGAGTATTGAGTAGATAAATGGCTAATTTGATATAATTGGATGTGGTTGGCATATGACTAAGTTTGCTAAGGTTTAGTGATGATAGTTGTTGAATGGTCAAATTGGTATATTTGAGTATGATTAGTATGTGAACATTGTGGTAAATGTTGGTATAAAATTAGTTCAAATGGTTGGTTGATTTTTGGCTAAACTTTCGGGAATGCTCTGTAACCTATTCCGACGACGGATACAGGTTAGGGGTGTTACAAGACCAGCCTGAACTCTTGTAGCTTGCTTATCCTAACCATGACCACCAGCAACACATCGTTCGGATCCACCGAAATAACCTCTCTTACCCTTACGACTAGAACCACTAGCAGCCTCAGTTGACCTCTTAATGACTCTAGATGAAGCAGCTTTGGGCTCCTCCCCTAAAGTCTCCTCTCACGCGCGAGCCTTCTCAACTAACTCGACGAAAACCTTGGCATTCTAAACAACTAGGTAAAGCTTAATCTCACGATTCAGCCTGAACTTTAACCTCCGAAAACGGTTCACCTCAGAGGATACCAACTCGGGAGCATATCAGCTCAACTGAACAAACTCAGCCTTCTACTCGTCTATCGATAGAGTACCCTGTACAAGATCCATAAACTCTCATCTCCTAGCCTCGAGATACTGCTCCCCTATAAACTTCTTCCAAAATACTGCTCAGAAGAAGTCCAAGTCAAACGATCCGACGCAGTACCCCTCTCGACAGTTATCCACCAACTGTAAGCCTCATCCGTCAACAGTGACATGACACAACCCAACTTATCCTCGTCAGAGCAACCCATCTAACCAAGAATACAAATGACACATTCCAGCCAATACTTTGCACATGTTGGATCACCATCCCTAACACCACGAAACTCCTTACCACCAAGAGCTCATAAACGATCTAGTGGCAAACCCTAACGAGACAAAGCAGGGTTGGCATCAATGATATGCTGTAGTGCTCCTACCATCTCAGACATGAAATGCTAAGTCATCCATACTACCCAGATCAAGACGTGGAGGCATAACGACTATCGTATACTAAATATGAGAGTAAGGAAAATGTACCAGGAGTGAGTAGCAGCAAGAGATCCAAGATTTAACTAAGTACAATTCCTATAGGGCATTGTGCTCCCAATCTTACCCTAAGAACAACTTATATCACAAAGATCATGCATAGGCAAAAGTACGAAATTTTTAATCAACACAAGCAAGCAAACATCATGCTCCAAGATCATAAATATTCAAGCAGCCTAACAAGTCTAGGCTAGCTTACGATTTTAAACCTAGAGCTCTGATACCACTAAATATGACACCCCAAACCCAATTGAGACGGACCGGCCCGAGTTCAAAGCGTTACATTAGCCACCTAAATGACTCTCCGGCTAACGACCACCAAAGACACACCCTAACCTTATAACACCTCAATCTTACCTAAATACTATTTATCTATTATTGCGGAAGCAAATTATGAGCCAATTTTAAACTTTCCAAGGTAATTTAACCAAGGGCAGTTTTGTCATTGTATCATCTATGGTAAAACTAACGTATCATCTATGGTAAAACTAACCCAATTTTAGATCTAAATGTTTATCGACCTTCTTTTAGTCAAAATTATGCAAGCCTAAAACTATCAGCTTAAATTAAGTTCGTTTGCTATGTCTAATTCAAGTTTTACTATTATGGACTAAATTGTAACAAGTACAAACTATCAAGACCTATTCCGAGTTACAAATTAAGTGTGTTTCTGTCAAATTTTACCCATTACAACACTAATCCTAAATTATTACTAAGTTTCCTTATCATCTAGGGCTCTAATTAGACTAATCAATTTTCAAGACTAAATCGTAGCTTAAACAAATTAGAATACAAATTTAAAAAGACAAAAATTCAAACCCCCAATAACTAACATGGTCATGTCCCCCAGACTGTGCAATTAAATGCTCATGTTCATGTCATGAAAAATTTTTTGGCAGATCGCACACGCCCGTGTGGAAATCCCACACGCCCGTGTGCAACCCCTCACACACCTGTGTGGACTGGCACACGTTCGTGTGAAAACCACTGCACCTTTTTTTACAAAAAAACTCATTTTAAAACTCGATTTTGCATATTTTAATGGCCAATTAAACCCAATTTAACTATGCTTAATTAACATACATATACACACAACTTGAATTGAATTTATTGACATAAATTAAGCCTTAATTAAATAAAATTAAGCAATTAATTTCATGCACATCAAACACCGAATAAATCAAACAAGTGGCGTACCTTAGTCGCTAGTAAACCACTCCATGGAAGCTTCAATTAAACAATCGTTAGTATAAATTTCATGCTTCGCATACCTTGTTATCAATCACCGTGTTATCAAGCAATAATACATCGTAAATCAGTCAACAAATAAACTCAAACATGCCTCAAAGTTATTATAAAACCATCCAAAATAAATGTCCAAAGTCCAAAGTTAATTTACAACCAAAATCAAACTAATTCCTGGAAGTTCTACAATGCCCAACTACAGTCTATAAAATGCGTAATAAAGTCTCTACCAAGCCTAGATCTCTTGGAACTCTCTTGCTCAACTCCTCAACTCCTCAATCCCAACTATTATCTGCACAAATGTAAGGGTGTGATCTTTAAAAAGCTTAGTGAATGTTAATAAAAACAACAAGTAAATTAACATCCAATTCATGCTTAATTCACAACCAATCATTCACCAATTGTTAACCAAAAATAATTGAACATGTCAAAATTTAATTTCCATAAGCATTTTCAATACCAAAAATCAATTATTTATGGTTTTCAATCATCAAATGATATAGCAACAATCACAAATGAATATATTGGCAAACACTTTTCATGGCTTAACCGGGTGATCATACATCAGATAAACTGATCATCGAATCCCCACAAATACAAATACAGTCCACTAAGTTGAGCGGGCCGAAGCACACACTTCATTATAATGCCTCAAATAGCCCATTGAGTGGAGACTCCTGCTCAACACTCTCATATCTATACCATCAAATCAGTCCACCTAGAGCCATATGCTCACAATGTCACAAGTAAAGGTGAGTACCCACAAATCCTATGGCATGCCAACTATATCCAATGGATCCACTGTAACACCCTTAACCCGTATCCTCGCCAGAACATGGTTATAAAGCATTACTGGAGTTTACAAATCAAACAGACAGAAATTTCAACATTTCAAAAACATATCAATATTCATATCTAAAACCAATTAAAAACATACATATTATCCCTTATACGAGCCCTCGAGGCCCTAAATATGCATTAGGAACAAGTCGGGACTAAATTAGAAAGTCAGAGAATTTTTCGACAAACATTGAAAATTTTCAAAGCTGCCGGCATCACACGACCGTGTGACTCACACGGCCAAGAGACACGCCCGTGTCTTAGGCTATGTGGGAATTTGAAATAGGGACACATGATCATGTCCCAGCCGGTGTCTGTGCCCATGTAACTCATTGACTTGGGCACACGACCAGGTCACACACCCGTGTGCTAGGTTGTGTACCCTTCGAAGTAACCTCACACGCCCATGTGCTAGGCTGTGTAACAGCCTGACTTGCAACCCTTTGAAAGCTACAAGGGACACACGACCGTATCACCGGGCCATGTGTCATGCACGGCTGAGACACACGCCCGTGTCTCTGCCCGTGTGGATGAAAATAGGTCGTTTTACAAGCCATATTTCTCACCTAATTTCTTATAACCCTACACCCAGAAATGCACATATACACAAGCTATAATAAGGCATCCAAAACAAGCATAATCAAGCCTTATACAAATGGTATGATCATATACAACCAATATGCCCTTAAGCACTTCAAATGACAAATATAAACAAGTTTAGCCATGTATTCAGTAGAACCAAATGTTCAGTTAACTTATATGCATAATTGCATCATTACATATCATGTAGATCACTCTACCAAAACATACCAATTGATGTTAAACATGCCTTTCAATTGCTAACATAATTAGACATATATGTCTTACACAACAAGGTACCAATTCACCAACTCACAAAACACTTATACAAAATACACATATAACTATCATTTTACCTTTCATCATTCAACCACCAATCAAGCCACACATCAACCAAATTAAGGCCACATATATACATGCCAAAATACAAGCCAACTCAATGGATATAATCACAATAAAATATATGGGCCAACATTAGCCAAAATAACCTATACATGCCATTATAACCAAATTTAAACCAACCGAAAGTACCAAAAGAGCCGATGGATAGTGTGATATAGCTCCGACAAGCTTCTAACTCGAACGAGCTTTCGATTCACTAAAAACACAGAAAATACACCCAGTAAGCATTTAAGCTTAGTAAGTTCGTATAACATAGAATTTAACTTACCATTTATTCACATATAAGGTAAGTAAACAATACATATCTCAACACAACTTGGCCAAGTACCTAAACACATATTCACCAACATGTTAGCCATGTAAAAATCACATATAAAACAAATCATGGATGAGCTCAATAAATAATCAAATTTCCATATACATGTATCATCCATTTCATTCAACTATATATCATATAATAACCCTTCAATGTACTTCATGTATATACCTGTAATAGTTCGGATCGAACTCATATCATCTCGTAACAGAACATTGCCCGTTGAACAATTTAGAATATCGTTAGACACTTGGGATAGCTCACACATAGTGTGCTAAATTGTAATTCATCAATTCATGTACATGTATGATCATACGAGCTATGAATCGGTATGTTCTCGCGAGCTAGAAATCGGTAAGCTCATACGAGCTGAGAATCGATTGCTCTCACAAGCTAAAATCGGTAAGCTCATACAAGCTGTGGTGTGTCCACAACATATGCAGGGCCTCAACCAAAACGATAACCTTAATGATATGTCATTTGTATCCTACAAATTCCTAAGGTTCAAACGGGGCCCGGTAATCATCGTACATTAACAGATATGCAATCGGTATTTATACAAGGAAATTATACAAATCACATACATATAATTCAGTTAAAACATATAAATACTCAATTTAATGACACGAACACACCTCGACGAGTATATGTAGATACAGAGGTGATTAATCTGAGATTTTCTCTTTGCCTCGATCTAACTCCGTACGAGGTTTGACTGGATCTATACGGATAAATTTAACACAATTCAATATATTTCACATTCAATTTAGTCCAGCACATATTTTTGGAAAAATTACCATTTTACCCATATACTTTTAATTTCTTTGCAATTTAGTCCCTAGTTCATAAAAATGGAAATTTACACAATTTCACCATAACCCACCATGGATGAATATCAAATAGGTCCTTAGCATGTACTATACTTCAATTATTTCACAATTTCACCATGTAATATTTCCTATTTTTCAATTTAGCTCCTATTTGACAATTTTACTAAAAATTCCTTTACAAAAGTTGTTTATCTAACAACAACCATTCATTTTCTATCATCAAACTTCAAAAATCAAGCATCTCCATCAATGGTAAAACCCTAATAGTTTCAAATTTTCACAAATTAGTCCCCGGGCTAGCTACATTAAGCTACAACGATCCTGAACACATAGAAATCATTAAAAATGAATTAAAAATGCATACCTAATTGAACAAAATGAGCTTTCCGAACCTAGGTCTCCAAAAATGGCTTATTCTCTTGTAAATTTCGGTTGCAAATTGATAATGGAAGATGATGATAATTCGGTTTTATTTTATTAACCTTTTATTTACTAATTTACATATTGAACCTTTTAATACTTTAAAAATTACACAAAATGGCAAGCTATTATAATCCACTATCACTATTATGGTCTAATTACCATATAATGGCCTCCACTTTAGATTTCTATAGCTATTTAATACCTTTAGCTATTAGAATTCAACTTTTGCACTTTACGTGATTTAGTCCTTTTTATCAAATTGAACATGTAAACGGTAAAATTTTGTTAAGAATTTTTTATACGGTATTTCTATCATACTATAGGTAATAAAATAATAATAAAATAAATTTTTTGACTTTAGATTTGTGGTCCCGAAACCACTATTCTAATTTCACTGAAAATGGGCTATTACATCCACCATGCATGTTGCCAATATATTCAATCAAACATAGCATATAAATCAATCATTAGTGTGCTCAATTTAATGTGACAAGATGCTTATGTTTAACATGTAACATAGCATTTAATATCCAATTAAATCAAGCAATTCATTTGTCAATTTCTCATAATCAATTACCAATTGTAACTTCAACATAACATGATAAAAAAATTCGGTACAAATACTTTAAATCATCCATAAGATTAATCTAATTAAATAGCACAATACCACCCAAAAACTTACTTACCATTTTTTTCCAACACAAATTCAATTTTTTCACATATAATACAAATCTTGCAAAATTAACCATTCAACCATAATTAATTAATTGAAATTATTAATTAAGCTACTAATTCAACATAATTGAGGGTCAATTTACCAAATTTCCCTTAGAAACACTCACCACACAATTTTATTATATCACAACAAGTGATCAATTAGGCAATTTTGAGTTTCAATTTCAATTATCTCAGTCCTCTTCAAGATTCGAAGCTTCAACAGAGGTAAAGTAGACATTACCACCTTTCTAAAGCTATATTAAACACAATTTTTAATTAACTATACTAATAAAAATTCACTCACAAAGATACCTTACTGAATTTGTAACATCAAGTCGAAAAATCGATTCCTCACAAAATCGACCTCTCCAGCCCTCCTAATCACTTCCAAACATCGATACTAAATCAATTACACATAAACTAAGCATCAATTTCACATTTAAATCAATTTCACAAAAATCTAGAATATTAATTCAAGAAGATGAAATTCGGTTTTCTTCAAATTACCTTACCAAAAACCTTCTAATGGATCCATTTTGAGTTGGAAAATCCATCGATTTGTGAATTTCCTCTCAAAATTCAAGATCCACCATTAAAGCACCTTAAGCTTTTGAAGAAGATGACATTGATAAAAAAAATCCTTTAATTGACTCTCAAATCATGTAAAAATATTTCTAATATTCATAAAAACAAGTTTAGGATTGAAGATTACCTTTGATTCACTCTAAATTCGTTGATTGAAAATCTTGATTTAAGAATCTTGAGAAATTTCAGAATATTTTTGGCTACTTTGAGAATAATTTCGGGTGAATTGAGAGAGTATTTTGGGAAGGAAAATGGTTGGATCTATTCTCTAATGATAGATCTTTAAAACCATGTAAAGAAAATGAATTTTATTACTCTCTAATATGATGTAAATGGTGTGAAAAGTAGGCTAGATACATTATTTTTAAAACTGAAACAACCCATCGAAAATTTAAAAATTGGGAATTTGCCTAAGGGCCACTCGCACATTTCTCTTACTTTACCAATTGATCATTTCCCTCCAAAATTCTAAATTTTAAGGTTTATTTGTCATATAAATACTCTAAATTTTCCCTTGTTTTACACTTAAAGTCAACTTATTAAATATTCAAATTTAACTCAAATTAACCCCCAATAAAATTATTTTAAAATTATTTTTTACCCAAATTAATTATTTTCACTTAAAATTATTTAATTACTTTAAAATTTATTTTCCAATTTTTTTATTTTTCGGATTATTGTTTAATTGATTTTTGATGAAATTAACCTCCTAAATTAAATTTAGAATTTCTAGAAGTCTCATAAATTTCTAGTTTCACACTCGAAACCCAAAAAATATACCCGAAACTACTAGAGCCAATTTAGGAATATTATAGTGGCAGTCATATTTGACCACTTAAAAACTAAGTCATTCCTTATCAGAGCCAATTCTAAACATTCACCTTCTCATTACCACACTTCTCACAACAATTAAATAACTTAAGGAATTGAATGGAACAATATAACATATATATTTTCTCATTAGCACACTTTTTGTCTTTAATCCTTCAGCTGTGATCTTTAACAATTACTAAATATATATAAGGAGATGAGTAGTTAAAATAAAATTGTTAGCCAATATTTACATGGTTCTATTTCTAGAAAATAAATGAAAAGTAAAAAATTACATAGTTTTTCACCACAAGACATTCTTTGTGTCTACAGCCGCCATCTCTCCATCTTCTCCACATTATGGACTCCTTTTAGAAAAAATTACATTTAGGTCCTATTTCCGCTTCCGGTCTATTTCCTACGTGGTGATGATAGCCCATGGTCTATTTCCTAAGAAGCACAACATTGACAAAAAAATAACAATTATATAACAAAAATATAATATCACATTCATTCCCATATATTCCTCTAAATATGCGACAACAGAAAAATGTAGTACACTATAAACATAGCACAACCTAGCTCTTGATACCAATTGTTGGAAAAAAATTCGGTTTGAAAATGATTTCTTTGCATTGTAAAAAATTAAAATTTTGAAAATCGACCCGATTTTTTATATTTATAGCAATAAACCCTAACAGAATTTATACCTATGTTTTTGTCTTAGTGAACATTTGTTGTTCCCGACTTTCAACCAAACAATCTTCTCCGCTATTCTCGTACCACAAATTGCTCTAAGTGTGGGCTCAAACCAATTGAACTGAAACACAAAATTAAAAAATGTTTTCACTTTTTTATTTGGGATGAAAATGAAAATTCTCTCTTCTTTAATATAAACTAGTAGAATTGTCATTCTAAAAGAATATATTTAATAGTTGAGAATAAATTCTCTCTATTTTTCGGTAAAGTAACAGTCTCTTTAAGTTTTTTTTTATGCCCTATCAGTGCCATCTGTTTATAAGAAGAGAAGTTAGAGTCTTTGTTGAGTTGTAGTGGTTTATTTCAAATAGAAAAATCACTTTCTACTTAGACTGGGAGTGGAGTGGATGACACACCCTAGTATTCTTACTAGAGATGCCGCTCCCTTCATGTTATATGAGGGGTTTTGGGCCTCTCTCACATCGATTTTTTTATTTCCCAAAATAAATTTTAATATTTTATATTAAACAATTTTCTCATTTTTATTTTACTCCCAGTAAAATTTTAACAATTTTCACCATGATAAAATTTAAAGGAAGTGGCCCCTTTTTTGGCACTGGGCAATTTCATATTTTTGAACATGTAATATATCCCTTTTCTCGTGGTTTGCCTTTTTTATTTTTAATTATGATATTTTTTATTTATAAAATTTTAATATATTTTGCATAAATTTTAATATGCGATTACGTACATAAGACTTATGCTAGAAAAAAACTAAATTAGCTCACGGGAAAAAAAAATTAAGTATCAAAATTGGGGTTAGAAAAATTATTGGTACAAATGATGCTATATCGAAACATATTTGAGTCTTCTAAGAAAATAAGTTCCAATCAAGCTTATTTTAAGAAATATTCTTTTTACAATATTATCATAAAAAATTACTACTATTAAATTACGTATTTAATTTTTTTTTATAAAAAAAGCCTCCGGAATAGGCGGGTGTTCACCCTATAGTTTTCCTAAAACTAAATAAATATTCCGGAAACATTTATTCGAAAAAAAGGAGACAAAAAGACAGAGTTAAAGAGGAAAAAGTCAGTGCAAATTAAAAATGCAAGGAAAAACACGTATTGTTATAGTTGAAAACACAAAAAAATAGAAAACCGATTTAACCACCGCCACCGCCAGCGCCACCGCCACTGCCACTGCCACTGCCACCTCACCTTCTCCACCGTCCCTGCCACCATTTTAACCATCTCGTAAACAGTCGAAGGAAAAAACAAAGAAAACTCACAAAATATAAACCTTTTTCTGTTAAATCGTTATTGTTGTTTTGATGTCAGCTAAAGAAGATGCCAAGGGAAGGCGGCCTGGGAAAGGGAAGGCCAAATGGATCCGGATTCTTCTCGGAGTTGGGTATTGGGTCCAAGGTTTCAGGTGTTTTCCATGGATGGCTGTTAACTTTTTTCTGAAAGATAGTGTTAAAGTAGACTCTTCAACTCTTCAAATTCTTCAGAATTCGGTTAATCTCCCTATGGTTGGGAAGCCCATCTATGGTGTCGTTTCCGATGCCGTTTATATTTCTGGCCAGCACCGTGTTCCTTATATCGCCATTGGTGGTAAAAGCTTTTAATTCTTTTGGTCATTTTTCATCCTCCTGTTTTCTGTTTAATCCAATAATTTCACACTCTGTTTCATTCTGGAAAATGGGAAATATTTTTCTCATGATTATCTGTTCCTTTTTTTTTTATGATTCTAGGAATGTCGGTTTATGTGTGATTTTTTAAATTATATATTTATAATTATTTTCATTGGAGTAATTTGGGTTTAAGTTATCTGTTATGCAGAATTTTCTATTGTCTGACTTCAATAGTGGAAAATGTGTTTGCAGAGGAAAAAGAATTAAGGGTTAATATTACTCCATTCTTGCTTTGCTAAGATCCATTTACTTTTCAGTTTTTAAGTATGATCCTTTAGAGGCACATAAGAAAAAATACCCTTAGAAAAATTGAACATACTTGTTTGACACTATTTGACACAAGTCGTATTTGACACTTGCACTTGAGTTCAAGTCACTGGGTTAAATTTTAAATTGTTATGAAAAAGTTAGGATATTGCAACCGATAAGCCTTGTTGTGTGTGTTTCTCCTTCTGATTGCTTTTGGTGTCATTTTCAAGCATTTCATTTCGAACAAGCAAAGCTATTGTGCTGAGCAATAATATTAGCAGTGAGGAATAGAATACAGCTGAAGCAAACATGTGGTCCTGATTTGGAAGTTAAGATCATATATATACATTTGTATTGCAACAATTCTCCTTGTTATAGGCAAGATATCAAGTGTCTCATGCAAATATAAATGGCCAGCGACCAGCAGTTAAGCTGTGGCTGGCATTGAGTACTTGCATACAATAATCAAGTGTCAGTGAGGCCTTCTGCTTTTATCTCATTCATATGAGTACGAGAAGATCAGTGATTCTAAGCTTTGTATGGATGTCAAATTTACCTAGGTGTCAGCAGATCTGTTAATAACCATTATGTACAGTGAACTGAATATGAGTTCTTGGATTTGATTAGCTGCTGGACATTATACTAATAATTAGTGTGTGTTTGTCAGTTTACCTGGATACCATAGTTTTTTGGAAATACAGTCTCTTATTCATACAGAATATGGCTTATAGATTATTTGACATGTCTTGAGAACAGCAAGATTTAATGGAGGCAAAGTTGTCCCAGAATTTACTCTTTATTCTACCATGTCATCCTGGCTGCTGTTGTTTTCAGCATATGTGTTCTTGTTGAAAGCAAGGTTTAATACCAGTAGAACTGGATTATAAGTTACAAGTTATGTCGTGTTTCGCTTAGTACTGCTGTACCTTTTTTAAAGTGAATTTGTATTTTCATCTTAGTAATAGATTTTGCTGTTTCCTTGCTGCAGCTTTCTTACAGGCAATGTCATGGCTAACAATAGTGATACTTTCACAATCAAACATATCAATTGTCACATTGAGCTTATATCTTCTCCTCAGTAACCTTGGCGCTTCAGTAGCTGAGGTTGCTAACGATGCCATTGTTGCTGAGATGGGTAAATCCGAAAATTCTCAATCAGCTTCCTCAGGTGAGCTCCAGTCATTTGTTTGGATGGCTTCTTCTGTTGGTGGAGTCCTAGGAAACCTGTTAGGTGGCGCTGCCATTGACAGATTTTCGCCCCAGTCAATGTTCATCTTTTTCGGACTTCTCCTTGTGCTCCAGTTTCTTATAACTATCTCTGTTCCTGAACGCTCTCTTAACCTTCCAAAAAGTCCATCAAATGTTGGGATCAGGAAACAGCTTTCAGAACTTTCAGCTGCCCTACAAAAACCTGAGATAGCATACTCAATAGCCTGGTTTGCTGCATCATATGCCATAATTCCAGCACTGACAGGAACAATGTTCTTTTACCAAACACAGTATTTGAAGATTGATGCCGCTGTATTGGGAATTTCTAAGGTCTTTGGCCAGGTAGTAACTCTGTTATGGGGTATCATCTACAATCGTAGCTTAAAGTCAGTCCAACCAAGGAAACTGATTGAAACTATTCAGGCAACAATGGCAGTATTCATGATTTCAGATGTGTTGTTTGTTAAAGGGATTTATCGACAGATGGGGGTGCCAGACTCTATCTACATTGTGGTTTTCTCTGGTGTCTTGGAGGTTCTATTCTTCTTCAAGATCCTGCCGTTTAGTATTCTGATAGCTCAACTCTGCCCTCGAGGATGTGAAGGGTCTCTAATGGCATTTGTAATGTCTGCTGTAGCCCTTGCTTTCATAGTGAGCGGATACCTTGGTGTTGCATTGGCATCATACTTGGGGGTCACAGGAAATGATTTTTCTGGATTACCTCTTAGCCTTCTAATTCAGGCAGTTTGTACCTTCCTGCCGTTATTTTCTTCATCATGGATACCTGATCAGAAATCTAAAACCAGGACAGAGTAAATAATGTCAGTGCTTTCAAGAATGGTATGAAATGCATCCATGGTGCCGTTTTAGCCTTCTTTCGTTTTGAACATGATTGCCTTTTACTAACATTTTTTATTTTATTTTCACTGCAATATTTATTATGAACATACAAACAATAAGAACAGTCACAGGTAGTTTTAGGAACTTCGCTATAGGCATGATATCTTTGGACTTGTTATTGCAAGTGAAGGAAAGATTTTAAGACTTAAATCAGTCAAAAAAAACTTGGTATATATAGTGGCCAGTAATGTATGTGAGAATGAGATAGCTTCTTTTTCTTTTCTTTTTTTCTATTAACCTGATTTTGGTGGAATGTAGTTGAAATTGTTGTGTTTGAGTTGCAAATTAAAAGCAGCCGAAACAGATATGAACATTTTAACGGTCTCTATTTGATTTTTTCCGCAGAACCCTAGCAGAACTTGTTTGATGCCTCTTTATCAATTGGCTTGTTAATAAATTACCTTTGCGTTCTTCATTGTCGTCTCAGATTAGGATCTAGGCCATAAATTTTCAACACTGTAAATGTTCAACACTGTATCATTATCATTCATGTGTAGCACTTTCTAGCCGTCAAAATTTTTCTTGGGTCAGAATTAAATCGTATTATTTTTATTATTTTTATGATAGTAAAATTTAAAATTTACTATTTTAATAGTTTATAACTTTATAAAATAAAATTATTATTTTTGGGGTCAATGTGCAATTTTACTATTATTAATTTAAAATTTTATAAATTATAAAAGATTTAAATAAAAAATTTTCTATTTTAGGGGTCGTGCTCCTGCCAGCTTCCTAGCTCCATCATTGATTTCAATTGTTTTATATGTTTTGACTTTACATCTTTGTTGAAATGTTTAACTTACGAATATGAAGATCTGACTTTTTAAGATCTTTCAAATGCAACTTAAATGAAATGTGACTAAACTCATATTAGATAAGTATTCATATTCGAAACTCACATTTGAGTTTAAGCAACATAATTTGTGATAATACCGTATCTTCTTTTCAACTTCTTGTTTTATCTTTTTATTTGGGGTATAAAATTCACTCATTTGCATAAAATTAAATGCCAAAGTTCGAGTTTCACCAAAAGATGCTTGAGTGGTTTTGAATTCCATTTTGATAATTTCAGTAAACTTTGCTCAATTTTCAGAAGGCTACTTCATTTGATACTGCTAAATCTATAAAATACCAGCCAAATCAGGTATCAAATCTTCAAAATGCGTTAGCAATGTCTAGATTCACAAGACAAGCAACAAAGGCTAGAATCAATAAACATGGTGTTGGAACAACCAAATAACTAAATAGTAAACTCCTATTGGCAAAGCATCTATGTTTTATATTATTCGAACTCTTGGTTTGTCATAAAATATTCGGCTATGTTGGTATAAATTTGGATACAATTATAGAAACATATCTTTTCAAATATACGATGAAGCCTTAAAAAATATAGGTAAATCTCAATAAAAGATTAAAAAAGTAATTTATATGAAAAAATACATCCAATTGAGCTCTCAGTGATAAAAAAACAATTAGCCACTTTTGTTAACGAAAATTGTCAGTTGATCGCTTTAACCGTCAACCTCGTTGACGAGAGCCACCAAAAATTATCACGTGACACTACTGTGGCATACCTCGCCAACAAAAATAAAAAAATAAAGAATATTAGTTA
The DNA here is from genome assembly GCF_007990345.1 of Gossypium hirsutum. Lineage (NCBI taxonomy): Eukaryota > Viridiplantae > Streptophyta > Magnoliopsida > Malvales > Malvaceae > Gossypium > Gossypium hirsutum. Next base: position 28,136,888 of record NC_053449.1, read on the forward strand.
AAAAAATAAAGAATATTTTTTTTCAAAAATTTAAATTTTAAAAAAATTAATTTTTCGAGAAATAAGAGTTTTTTAAGAATAATTAAAATGCACTTATAAAATAAATCTACATAAATAGTTGTGGATCCATTTTACATGAATGAACTTCAAAAAATTTAAGAAATTATTACAAATTTCTAAAAAAATATACAAAATTTCAAATGTAAATAAACTCAAAAAAGGTTATTTATTAAAAATTTATATTGAATGTATATATATATGCTCACTCGATTGCCGAGATCAAGCGACGCGAAGCATTACTGTTCAGGTCCTCAACCGAAACCATTACTCTTTTGGGGGCTGTGGTTCAACCCTCCTTTGTCGTTCTGGTGGGCTTTGAACAATCTCGCTATTAACAAACAACTCAGCTGCAAATGTTTAACCCAACAGACCATAGGTGTGTGAGATTTACAATGTGAAGCAAAATGAACCAAATTCGGTACAAGAATAACAACTACAGAAGATTAAACTCAAAAAGAACCACAGAAAAAGAAGTTTGTGCATCATTTATTTGATTATTTCCTTTTCGAGAAAGGCAAACTGATCTATTAACAAAGATTATCACGATTCACGAGAACCGTAGAACTAGGTAAAAAGCAAAATTTTATGTATCTTCTCCGAGAACTCTGCAATGCTGAAAACTCAAGCAAAGAAGAGTACCGAGAGGACTTCGATGTGAGTCCATTAGCATTCAAAGCTACTCATTGCCAGCTAAAGGCTAGTAGCTTTGCCAAGATGGACTGAGATAAATTGCTCTTAAACAGATTGTTTATGTTTCAAATAAGAAGTAAGCATGGCGTTTCAGGAAAAAGGATAATAGCTACTCCAAAATGAAACTATTGACATAATCGTCGTAATGGTTGATCTTGGCAGCCAAGTGACCGAGGGTGAGGTAGTGAGCATATGTATATTTAATATGAATCATTATATATATATTTAGAATTTTTTAATAAATAATATTTTTTTAGTTTTTCTACATTTGAATTTTTTTAATAATTTTTCTTTTATAATTTTTGAAGTTTTAATTTTGCATTCATCCAAAATATATCGACAACTAATTATCCAGATTTATTCTTTATGCACTTTTAATTATATTTTTCTTAAAAAAATTATTTTTTGTTGACTTGGTCGCTTCTATCATCCTTGTTAACAAAATTAACAATCAAACCCGATCAATTGATGGTTCCAATTAATGAATGGGCCAATTGGTTTTCTTAATCACTTAGCGCTCAACTGAATACATTTTTCATAATAATTCAATAAATTTTTTAAATTTTCATTGTGAGACTTTTTAACCCTTAAACCAAAAATATATGTAATTTGTAACACCCTATACCCAGCCTGGTCGCCAAGATCGAATATCAAGATGTCCAATCACATTCTCATGTCATACTCATAGCAAATTGTCACATTATTAAGAAATCATCCTCTTTATCAGTGATCTTATAAATTTTTAGTTAAACATATATCAATCATCATTAGAACATGCCAGACATACTTTTAATAAACTTATAATAATAATTAAACATGCATTAGGACTACTTAGCAAAATTCTCAAACCAGGTCCGTAAAGTATCGAGGTATCGATATTTTCTTTAAGTGGTATCGATACCACTTGAAAAAACGATACCAAACTTGTATTCTGTTTCTCGATTAAAAACCCAAAGTCTAGAAAATTATCGATACCTGTCATGAAATATCGATCTTAAACCCCGAGTATCGATACTCGAGCAAAGGTATCAATACCAAGTCTCTATTTTGACTTCCTGTACGTCTCAAAACAAAAAGGTATTTATTTTAAAACCTGATTATCGATACCTCTTCTCCAGACCTCAAAAATGCAACATACATAAGCAATTAATCTGTTCCAATTTAGTTCCTAAACATCATACATCAATTACTTCGATAAGTAATCGTTCAAAGACCTAATTAACAGTTCAATATCGCAAAATTGTGTTCGGGCGAGTAACGTCAATCCCTTATCATGTTTATGAACTCAAGCATAACAATAACATGTAATCCTTATCAACTGAACCAAAGACCAGCAAAATGCCTAGAAGTTAACATGGCTATATACAAGTCTACCACATTTCGTCATTTCCCAAAATGTAAATAAATGTAGAACACATACGAAATAACAAATAGACTTGCTTGGATCACCATTGGAACCACACCGCTCACACCGGCACACAACTAATCTGCAAAGTTTAAGAAATGAGTGGGTGAGCTTAACAAGCTCAGTGAATGCTCAGAGTAACCACAATGTACACACAATATCAAAGGTCAATCAAGAGCATACTGCAACGCATTCACAACCATATTCCATTCAAGTCAAAATTACATGTTCATGTTTCATCAGGTCATTTAACAATAATTTTTCAAGACCAAAACAACATATATATACTTTAATAACCCACAAGTTTAACTTATATATTCACAGGCATTCACAAGTTACATGAAAACAACCCAATTCACAATTACATACACAATTTACTATGATAACATACTAACATTTTCATGTAACTTAAATCAACTTATTTAACATATTATTCACAATTAAAATCATACGTCTCTTATTGTATTATCACAACGTATAAGATCATATTTAAACGATAAATTGCATAGCAACCACATACTCATGCCAATCAAACTAAAACTCAATCCACCACACAAACAAGTCATTATGCATCGACTAAGAAGACATGTCACATATTCATAACATATTTAAGTCTAATATCATATTTTACACGTTTAATCTTCTTCCATTTATACTACTACACATTTAACACATAAATCACATGATTATTTTAGCATATATCACAACACATATATATATATCTCATTTAATCACATTCAGTCACATTTTATAATTGTTTGAAAGTGAGCTCTATCATCACTCATCGGATACACGGATCTCCAACACACCAAACAGACTCATAGAGTCAAACATGTCCCATAAGTGAAGCATAAAGCTAACACTCTCCAACAACCCAAACATGTCCCGTTGAATGGAGCTTAGCTCACATTCCCTTATCTCTCTAACATGTCCCAAGGCCTCAACGCCCACATCTCAAAACACATATAGGTGAGTACTTACAATCCTATGACATGCCAACTATATCCAATGGTTTTATAAGGCCACAAGGCCAAAATATCAACATCATAATTACACAATTTTAACTATTGATTTAATGCACACCATTTCTGTTCATATTTGTCAATTCACGTCACAAACTTGTACACAATGCATGCTTATCGAATTCACATTTAATTGCACTTAAAGTGCCATAATAATGCTTATTGAGCCATCATATATCCGTCAACATATGAGGGCATTAAAATCAATTTATCACATACAAAACCTGTTACATTAGCATCATATTCCACAATGCAACACATACATACTTACTGACTTTCACACACTTTCACTGCACATCTTTATATCGCTAACACAACATCATTACTTTCATTCGACATATTTAATATACCCACAAAACAATACAATTCACAATATTGCATTATAATAATCAATTCATAGTTATTCACATATTTGCATAATTTGCCAAAAATAAAACAAGGAAAATAGAAAGCTTACACTCAGAGCTTAGGATAGAGGTTTAGCCTATTCCTATGCTCTCAATTAACACTATGAATAGTGTCTACAAGTAGCAATTCCAAACACTTACCAATTACGCTTTCGCCGAAAAGTCAAAAGTTGAAGCTAGCTTTTCCTTGCCTTATCTCTATTCGTAGAAGGTTCAATCAAATCTAGAACTTCAACACAAGAAATTCATGCAACAATACATCTAAAAATTAGCCAAGGACTCATTACAAGCATACAAAACATAAGCCTAAACTAAGTTCATGTAACAGAAACTTATAACATAGCAAAATTTAAACTCAAATATCTTGACCCATACTTAATATTTTCACCTAAAACCAATTACGTTCATCTTATAAGTCACCTATGACAAATTCTCAACCTTTATACTACACAAAACTACTCAATTTAATATATTGACTTTTTTCGACATGTTTCATGGCTATTTTCCAAAAATTTATTAAAAATTAAGAAATCTTTAACGAAACTTCAAAGTAATTTTAGAAACTTTCTAATCATTTTAAAACTAATTGAAAAACACTTTGAAATCATGTTTTTATGTAAAATCCTGAAATCTACCATTAACGACCTAATTTTTGGCTTTTATTTAAACATGCATTTCAATGGCTAAAAATTCAGTTTAAGGGACTAGATATCATTTAAAACTCATAGAAAATCGAATAGTTACCTTCGATGGAAGAAAAACGAGCTTTGACACAAATCTAAAATATCCTACGTTTTAGAGAAGATGATATAGATGATAAAGTTTTTGGGTGATTTTTTTGGTTTTTATAGAGATTTATAACTTAAGAGATGATAAAAATCAAAAGGAATTAGGATTTGGAGTTCAAAATTGATTGAAATAGCAAGAGAGAATCAAGGGATGCCAAACACAAATTTTGGGTAGTTCTTACATGAAATAACTTGGTGAAAAGAGGTTATTTAGCTTGGATTTTAAAATTTGGTTAAATTGTTTCATAAAAACTCTCAAATTTGATTCTTTTAAAAATCAGTCAAATTTGATTCTTTTAAAAATCAGTCCTATTTTTAAAATTAAAGGTATTTAAGACTCATTTTTAAAAATTAATTTAATTTTCTAAAAACCATAATTGAAAACATTATCGATATTACATGGTTAACTAATGTTTAACTAATTCTAAGCGATATTACGTGGTCAGATCGTAACATGAAAAACCAAGTTATATTAGTTGTAACACTTAGTTTTGGCGGGTTTCGAGTTTGGCGATTTAATCGAAAGTAATCTGAAGGGCGTAGTACTATCTGCCCAATTGATACTTTTAGCGTATAGATCGGGTGCATAGTAGACATTAGAATATTGTAAGGATTGTTCCCAGAATGTGTTGAGTCATTAAGAAGAGGAGATGGGTAAGAGTACTGAGGATATTTGGGTATCTTGGGTTGTCGCCTAAGGTATTGTGTGCCAAGTTTGTTTAGTTATGGTGCTAGTTACATTCTAACAAGGTGGTTAGGGATGAAATGAAGGGATGAACTAAATATATATAAAAATGTTGGATTATCGTGTACGTTTTTCCACGTTTGTAAACCATTTATAAGGCAGTTTAGAAATATTATGACACGTATTAAGTTCCACTATGAGAAAATGGATTTTAAATATACATATATTGATTTGGGTTTGAAGATTAGAGGGCTTTTCTTCTTTCTTCCATTCAATAAGCTATGGTTGATTTTCCTTAGAGTTAAGAATAGATCTCTTTTGTTAAGATGCAACTAAGGATCTGTGTTCATGAAGAAGGTTATTTCATATCCTAGGTAAGTATCATAGTCTTGCATGCTGACTTCTGAAAGAGTCTATTTTATGTGTGAATAGTAAGATGAAAAAGTAAGGCTTTACATGGAGGTTATCTGAGATTTAGATGATGATAAAATTTATTCGAATGAGTTTTAATGGTGTTCCTATGTCTTATAAGTAGTGGTTGTTGAAGTCTTGACGGATGTTTGAATTTGGCGATCAAATTGTTGTCCGTGGTTGTCAGGTGAGTCTTTATGCTGACTTTTGTATGTGCACTATTCATACAAAGAGATCTGTAGGATACTAGCTGAAATATGAAACTTAAATCATGAAAGGAATGGTATGTTATATATATGGCTATATGAGTAATTACCAAAGGAATGCATGATTGTTTGCTGAGAATAGTATGTATATTTGATATGGAAATTGATAGGTTCAAGTATATGATGAATGATGTATAAATAATGTGATACTGAAGTATGGTTATGTATGTTTGCTTGGAATGTATATAGTAAGTGCATGAAGGGTCTACAAAATGAGTCTAAGACGACAGTGCATGAAGAGTCTGTAAAGTGGGCATGTGTCTAATCTCCGCGAAGTTGGCAAAAGGGGTCCATTAGGACTTTAAACATGAACTTTGAAATGGAAAGTCCATGGCCATGGCTCTATCTGAAAGGAACTAAATGATTGTTATTACCCAATAGGGTTCCCTACATGTCCTAGGATGATGATGGACAAACCTCATGTAACGTGAGTTTAGGAAAATCCATATCATAAACACGCCATGAAAGAATAGACATTTTGGTGAATCAAGAAAAAAAAATCCTTTGTTGCGAATCAAGAAAGAAAAACCTTTGTGGAGAAATCATGAAAGAAAAGCTTTTGTGGCGAAATCATGAAAGAAAAGCCTTTGTGATGAATCATGAAAGAAAATCTTTTGTGGCGAATCATGAAAGAAAAACCTTTGTGGAAAATTATGAAAGGATTGCCTTAGTGGCATGCTCTATTTGATTACCAATATGATGTATTCTACTAAGTCTATGTGGCATGAACTGTCGGGAATATCTGGTAAGTCATGAATCTGAATGTCTATCTCAATGGTAAAATATGAGTAAGTGTAACACCCCTTACCCGAGACCGTTTCCGGAGTCGAGCATGAGGCGTTACTTGACTTAACTTAAAAGTTCGGGGCATAAAATTTTACTTTTGAAATTAATTTCACTATTCACAACAAAGTTGTCCACCTATGCAGCAGTTACTAAATTAATTATAACTTCAGCTACGAAACTTGAAATTTAGATCCGTAAATTTTTCCTGAAACTAGACTCATATATATTTTTACCATAAATTTTTCAGAATTTTTGGTTTGTCCAATTAGTACAGTTTATTAGTTAAAGTCTCCCCTATTTCACTGATTGATTGTCCTGACCTCTCGTCACTAAAATTTAATTATCTCATTTTACAGACTTCATATGGTGTTCTCACTTGTTTCTACAGAAAATAGACTCAATAAAGAATTTATAAATATAAATTAAAACTCATAAATATTTTTTTACAATTTTTAATTATTTTCCAAAGTTAGAACAGAGGATTCTGAAAACCACTTTGACCTTGTCTAACTAAAACGAAAATATCTCATAATAGATAATTCCTTTGTCTATATTGTTATTTTTATATGAAAATAGACTCAATAAGCTTTAATTCTATATCTCATCCATCCTCTAATTCATTTTCTACTATCCTTGGTGATTTTTCAAAATCACGTCACTACTGCTGTCTCAAAACCGATTCACTACCAATTTTTACTTTTTCATGATTTCTAGGCATAATTTATCACCTAGACTTTTATAACAACAAACACCTTCATACTTAGCCATTTTAATAACTATTCATTATCAAATATTTACATATCATCTTTTGGTCATAATTTAAGAATATACAATCGAAATGACTAAGTCTCTATACATGCCATAGCTCGAAACATTTATCGTCTTAAAATACCGAGTTGTGGTGGTTGATAGTGTGAACGCTCTCCGACGTCTTCAAGATCCCGACTATGCTTGATAATACTATATGAAATAAAAATAAATAAAAGAAGTAAGCATAAAACTTAGTAAGTTTACAAGTAAATAAATAACAACATTTATCATAAACCATTATACTCATAAATTTTCATCAAGCACTAGGATCTTTACTTTCTTCTTTACTTACTCACTTACTTGTTTACTTACTTGCTTCCTTAAATAACTCACAATTATAAATTACTCTTCACTTACTGAAATTCTTTTTCTCAACTGAGATATTTTCAATCCTTTATAACTCACCTAAATCTAGTTATCATGCTTTTGGTTGAACTTTCATGTAACTTAATTCATTTCCTAGCCCATTGAATCACTTGGAATACTAAGGATACTCAGGTCTCTTGTCTGAATATAACATGCCAAAGCTATGTCCCAGACATAGTCTTACATGGGATGTTTCTTGTACTGCCAATGCCATATCCCAGATATGGTCTTACATGGGAGTTCTAATATCGGTGCCCATGCCATGTCCCAGACATGGTCTTACAGGGGACCTCTCATCTCGGTCCCAACGCCATGTCCCAGACATGGTCTTACATGGGACCTCTCATAGCCTCAATGATGCCAATGCCCATGTCTCAGACATGGTCTTACATGGGATCTCATCACCCAAATGTCATGACATTTGTATCCGATACATTCCAAAAGTTTCAACGGGACTTTTTAATACTAATTCTCTATCGTATCATACTTGAGTCAACATTAAATAAATTCATGAAATAAATATATAATTGTTGGAAAATAACAACATTGATAATAATTATCAAAATATTGCATTTATTTACCGTAAACTTACCTCGGTACAAAAATGTGATCAAATCTAACACTTTAGTCCTCAATCTTTTTCTTTCCCCGGTCTAGCTTTGGATTTCGTTCTTCTTAATATATAATAGAAAATTTAGCTTATTTAATACTCACATTCATCAAAACAGTCCTTGACTCAATTTTGGAAAAATTATAGTTTTGCCCCTAAACTTTTGCATATTTACACTTTTGCCCCAAAGCTCGGAAATTAAACTTCATCTCTTATTCTTATGTTTTATGACATGCTGAACATTTTTTCCTTCTATGACAACATCAAATTCCCACTCTAGCATGTACTTATGAACATTAGGTATTTTTACCGATTACGTCGTTTTACCCGTTTTCACTTAAAATCGATTAGCAAAAGTTGTTTAACATAATTTCAAGCTTCATATTATACCATAAAATATCAAAATAAACACATTTCAACTATGGTTATTTTTCTAAATATAAACCTTAGGTTAAATTATTGCTAGAATAAGCTAAATCAAGTTACCGGGACTGCGGAAACGTAAAGAACATTAAAACGGGGCTTGGAATCACTTACTATGGAGCTTGGAAGCTTGAAAACCCTAAATACGGCTTCCCCCTTGCTATTTTCGTTCACCATGAAGAAGATGAGCACATTTTTCCCTCTTTTTCCCTTTTTAACTCTTTTTATTACTAAATTACCAAATTGTCACTAACTTAAGAATTTTCTAGTTCACTTATCTCATGACCAATTTTGTCTACCAACTTAACCAATGGTCTAATTACCATATAAGGACCGCAAATTTAAATTTTCATAACAATTGGACACCTATAACATGTAGAACTCAACTTTTGCACTTTTTACAATTTAGTCCTTTTGACTAAATTGAGTGCCCAAACGTCGAAATTTTTGAATGAATTTTTCACAAAATCATTCCGTGAAATTGTAGACCATAAAAATATAAGAAAAATAAATTTTTCCTCATTGTATTTGTGGTCCCGAAACCACTATTCTTGTAACAGCCTGATTTTAGGCCTAGTCGGAACATCGGTTTCGAGACCACAAATCTGACGAGGGAAAATATTATTATCATTATATTTTTATGGTCTAAAATTTCACAAAAAAAATTTGTAAAAATTTCGTTCGAAAATTTCGACGTTTGGGAACTCAATTTAGTCAAAAGGACTAAATTGTAAAAAGTGTAAAAGTTGAGTTCTACATGTTAAAGGTATTCAATTGTTACGGAATCATAAATTAGGGGTCTTGATGTGGTAATTAGACCATTAGTTAATGATGGACAAAAATGGGCATGAAATAAGTGAAATAAGATTTTTTTAAGAATGGGCATTTTAGTCATTTGGTAAATAAATAGAATTAAATGGGGAAAAGATGGCAAAATATGCTCATCTTCTCCATAGTTGCTGCCGAATTTTATAAGACACCATAGCTAGGGTTTCTTTGCTTTTTCAAGCTCATAGTAAGTGCATCCTAGCCCCGTTTTTAATGTTCTTCGCATTTTTGAGATCCTCGTAGCTCGGTTTAGCTTATTCTACCATTAATTCATGTTCATGTTAGGGTTCATATTCTGACTCTTCAACAGGGAAATTGGAACGGTGAATAGAATGTATATATGGAATGGACAAGATTATGTGAGGAATATTGGGTTTGATACTTAATCGACCCATGTGTAAGATGGTATGAAATATCAAAACTACATAAGAGTAAATTTAGAAATAAAACAGTTTTGAACAACAACGGTTGAGAAATTTTGAAAAATCACCATAAATGGTGGAAATTGAAAAACAATATATGAAATTGAATCTGAATGAGTGTATTGTCACATGAAAGAAACAGAGAAAGCAAAAGAGTTATATATTTTCAGATATTTGAATTTTAATGAAACAAGGTTGAATTGATTTCGAAATCCCCTGTTCCAAATTTGGAAAATCACCAACAATCGTAAAAAAATTATGGCTTGAAATTTACATGCTTGAATTCCTCCATGAGTCTATTTTCAAGCGAAACAAACAAGAACATTGTTTGAATTTTGTACAGAAAGTTAAGTAAATTTTAGTAAAGAGAGGTCAGAGCTGTCGAGTTGTGAAACAGGGGAAGGTTTAAATAGTAAAATGTACTAATTTGCTAAACCAAAAATTTTGAAAACTTTATGGTGGAAAGGTGTATGAGTCTAGTTTGAATGAAAATTTACGGAACTTAATTGGAGCCCTGTAGCTCCAGATAAAAATAAATTAGTAACCATGACGTAGAAAAACAACTTGCTGAAAATTGGACAAACAATGTAATATATGTGTGAATAGAATTATGTTTCATTGAAATCATGTTAGAAATTTGTTTATTTGTCATATGCTTACTTACTAAGCTACATGTTTATCCCTTTTTCTTTTCTTTGTTTTATAGCGTTATCAGTACAACTCGAAAATTTGGACAGAGTCGGAATATCATCCACACTATCTTCATCTTTTTGGTATTTTATAACCAATACTTTTGAATTATGGCATGTATAGATGACTTAATGTAAAGTGATATATAATATATATAAATGTATTGGTTGAATTATTGGGATTGGTTTAGTTGAAATTTTGAAATTTGCAGGGGGTTTTATGTAAAAATAAGCAGAAATGTTGCCGAAATTTAAAAAAATATAAATATATATCTGGTAATAAAGTATCTCAATTGGAACAATTACAAGTGTTTGAGTTCTAGTAATACCTCATACTCTGTTCCGATGAGGGACACCGGTAAGGGATGTTACATTTAGTGGTATTAGAGCTACGGTTTAACCGGTTCTCGGACTAACAAAATATGCGTGAAAGTCTATCTATACATAAAAATATTGTGATAGTGTGATGATTTCTGACATTTCAAATTGTGTTTATTTTTTTATAGTAAATAGAACCCGACCGAGCTATAATAGATGATGTAGAAAGTAATGCACCGGCACCCGCGCAAGGGACCGCACTTGAAGAAAGTAGACATGAGACGCATAGTCAGGATGAGGCTCGGGAAGCCTTTATTCATATGATGAACAACTGGTATACAGAATTTGTTTGAGCAAACCCGAATGTTCAACCTCCTCCACCCCTCCTATTCCTCAATCGGTTCCCATAGCTCCACAAAATGTTGACTTAGTAAGATCAAGTAAACCTCCTGTTGACAACATTCGAAAGCATGGGGCTGAAGATTTCAGGGCTAATGTAGATGATGATCCGGAGAAGGAGAAGTTTTGAAAATTCCATTTGGGTATTTGATGAATTATCTTGTACTCCCGAAGAATGTTTAAAGTGTGCAACATCTTTATTAAAAGACTCAGCATATCATTAGTGGAAAACATTGGTAACTGTGGTTCCGAAAGAAAGGGTTACATGGGACTTCTTCCAGGATGAATTCAGAAAAAAATACATAAGCCAACGATTCATCGATCAAAAACTCAAAAAATTTCTCGAGTTGAAGCAGGGCATAATGTCTGTGGCAGAGTATGAAAGAGAGTTTGTCAGGCTCAGCAAATATGCCCAGGAATGTGTGTCTACGGAGGCCATCATGTGCAAAAGATTCGATGAAGGGCTAAACAAAGATATTAGATTGTATGTTGGGATGTTAGAGTTAAAAGAATTTGTAGTACTGGTTGACCGAGCTTGCAAGGCTGAAGAACTGAGTAAAGAAAAGAGAAAGGTGGAGATTGAGGCTCGGGATGTAAGAAAAAGGTCAATGAGTAAGACATTTCAATCCCAATCAAAGAAGTTTAAAGAGATGAATCCACGATCAACTGGTTCAGTTGGGTATTCACGTAGAGATCGAAGGAAGTCGTACTCCGGTGCTAAAACTTAAGCTACTTCAGTGGCAAGTGTGGGCAATGTGGGGAATAATAGACCCGAGTGTCAACAGTGTGGTAGGTGACATGTTGGTGAGTGTGGGGGATTTAGACGAGCTTGTTTCAGGCGTGGTTCTCAAGAGCGCTACATAAAAGATCGTCCTGAAAGGATAGAAGAAGAAAGATTACAGAGAATTGGATCGGGTGATACTGTTAGTAGAGGTAGACCCCCGAAAAATGCTGGAAGCAGAGTTAGGGTAAAAGTGTGGTGAAAGATACAGCCAGGAGACTAAAAACTAGAGCTTCTGCCAGAGCTTCTGCCATACGTGCTCGTGAGGATGCATCATCTCTTGACATGATTATTGGTACATTTTCTCTTCATGATATTAATGTTGTTGCTTTGATTGACCCTGGGTTTACTCATTCATATGTATGTGTGAATTTAGTATCTAATAAGAATTTGCCTGTTGAAAATACTGAATTTGTGGTTAAAGTATCAAATCCTTTAGGCAAACATGTCTTAGTCGATAAGGTTTGCAAGAATTGTCCTTTGGTGATTTAAGGTCACTGTTTCCCGGGTAATTTGATGTTGTTACCATTTGATAAGTTCGATGTTATTTTGGGGATGGATTGGTTGATATTGCATGATACTAAGGTAAATTGTAGACAGAAAATCCTTGAATTGAAATGTGAAAATGGTGAAATTCTTTGGGTTGAAGCAGAGGAGACAAATAAATTGGATATGGTGATCTCGCACATGTCTACTTAGAAATACATGAGAAAAGGATGTGAAGCTTATGTTGCTTATGTGTTGAATACTGGTATAACTAGGTCGAAGCTTGAATCAGTGCCGGTAGTCTGTGAATTTTCAGATGTATTTTCAGAGGAATTGCCTGGGTTACCTCCGATTAGAGAAGTTGAGTTTTCTATTGACTTGTTACATGGTACTGCACCGATTTCTGTTGCTCCGTATCGGATGGCTCCGACTGAGTTGAAGGAATTAAAAGCTTAGTTACAAGAGTTGACGGATAAAGGATTTGTGAGACTGATTTTTTATCCTTGGGGTGCTCCTGTATTATTTGTGAAAAAGAAAGATGGTTTTATGAGGCTTTGTATTGACTATCATCAGCTTAACAAAGTGACTATAAAGAACAAGTATCCTTTGTCGAGAATTGATAATTTGTTTGACCAAATAAAGGGATCAACAATGTTTTCAAACATTTATTTGAGATCTGGTTACTATCAGTTGAGAGTTAGAGAGTCAGATGTGCCAAAGACTACTTTCAGAATGAGGTATGGACACTACGAATTTCTGGTGATGCCTTTTGGTTTGACTAATGCTCTGACTATTTTTATAGATCTGATGAACCAAATTTTTCGACCGTATTTGGATAAGTTTTTGGAAATTGAATTAGAGGTTGAATAATATATGAAATTTAAGTTGAATGAGTCTATTTTCACATGAAAGAAACAGATAAAGCAAAAGAGTTATATATTTTGGGATATTTGAATTTTAATGAAACAGGGTTGAATTGATTTCGAAATCCCTTGTTCCAAAATTGGAAAATCACCAAAATTCGTAAAAAAATAATTATGGCTTGAAATTTACATGCTTGAATTCCTCCATGAGTCTATTCTCAAGAGAATCAAACAAGAACATAGTTTGAATTTTGTACAGAAAGTTAAGTAAATTTTAGTAAAGAGAGGTCAAAGCTGTTGAGCTGTGAAACAGAGGAAGGTTTAAATAGTAAAATGTACTAATTTGCTAAACCAAAAATTCTGAAAAATTTATGGTGCAAAGGTGTACGAGTCTAGTTTGAATGAAAATTTACGGAACTTAATTTGGAGCCCTGTAGCTTTAGATAAAAATAAATTAGTAACCATGACGCAGAAAAATAGCTTGCTTGAAATTGGACAAACAATGAAATTTATGTGTGAATAGAATTATGTTTCATTGAAATCATGTTAGAAATTTGTTTATTTGTCATATGCTTACTTACTAAGCTACATGCTTATCCCTTTTTCTTTCTTTGTTTTATAGCGTTATCAGTACAGCTCGGAAATATGGACAGGGTTGGAATATCATCCACACTATCTACATCTTTTGGGTATTTTGTAACCAATACTTTTGAATTATGGCATGTATAGACGACTTAATGTAAAGTGATATATAATATATATAAATGTATTGGTTGAATTATTGGGATTGGTTTGGTTGAAATTTTGAAATTTGCAGGGGGTTTTATGTAAAAATAAGTAGAAATGCTGCCGAAATTAAAAAATATATAAATATATATCTGGTAATAAAGTATCTCAATTGGAACAATTACAAGTGTTTGAGTTCTAGTAATACCTCATACTCTGTTCCGGCAAGGGACACGGGTAAGGGGTGTTACAGGTCTAACTAGGCCCAAAATCGGGATGTTACAGTAAGTTCTAGTAGTTCTATAACAAGTATAACTAAGACAAGGTATTGATATACTCTAGAATAATAGTTGAATAAAGTCTTAAGGGTTCTCCATGAAATGGAGATGTTTATCTGTATGACAAGAACGGTGTCTGATATGATTATTTGTAAGTATGAAAAGTAAGGGGTATCGTATCTTTTTCAAAATTTATTCTAAATATGAGTTAATGCTAAATTGAGTTATGAGATTTTGATATAGCATAATATGGAGTCCATCTAGATGTTATTCTTAGTGAATTATCAATATGGGCATGTGAACAGAAATGAATCAAGGTATGTCTGAGTGAGAACCAATAGTATGAAATATTGTGTAGGTATCCGCCATATGTATATTTTTGCCATAGACAATGTCAGTAAGAAATTATTTGAAAGAAGAGCATGAGTTAAGTTACGAATTGCTGGTGGTGGATTCTAAGGGTATATTATGTTACGAAAGTATTATGGGACAAGAGAATCATGTAATAATAAGAAGGGTCCTCTAGTTAATCAAGTATGAAAGATTAAGTATAACAGTGATATGATAATTGACACATACGAGAATGAGAAGTTCGTATGACATCAGCTGTGGTAAATGATGCAGAGTAGAAGTTGACTCATGGAAAGTCCTAAAAAATTTCTAAGACTCCATTAAGGATGATTAATGAGCTCACTAAATACTTTTGTACTTACAAGATTATTATTTCTTTCCAAGATTGTCGAGAAGAGGCTTAACCTTGAGGGAAAACGGCAGGATTACGCCAAGTTGGTGGCAGATTAAGCTATTGTGCATAGAGAGGATTTGTGGCGTAGTCTTGAAATTTGCCCTTTTGAGTCTGTCTCGAATAAATTTCTAACTTGTAGAGATATGTATCAGATGTGTTGTAATAAGTTGTTTAACAGATATTTCATTTTCAATTTTTAAAATGTTAATTCTTTCTTTTGGACTTCAAACGATAGATTTAAAATAAAGGAGAAATTGTAATCTGTTTTGTCAATCCTACTTGGAGAAATAAGGAAGGCGAGAGAAGGAGAAATAAAGCGATGAGCGGGAAAGGGTTACTAAAGGGGGTGAATAGAGAACAATATGATGTGCCAAACTAATTCGTTCTTGAAATAGTTTTGATGTTCTTTGTTCTTGAATTCCATACCAAACTTCAACCTCAGAACATTACAAGCCGAAAAGCCCTATGTTACCTAGGAAAATCTATTTGTGGGTGGACATTTTATTGATTAATTGTAATAATAATTGTTTGTATTATGCTAGTATAATAAAATAACGTATATGATTTTTTGATGGATTAATACATTTGATGACCTTTTTGTTTATATACTTTGTAATATAGTGAACTTAGGTGTTTGAGGTTGATAGTGGTAAGTTGTTTACATATCATGCTAAAATTATATGTATTTACAGTTACTCCTATTTGTTTATCTCCAAAACTAATCTTAGTATCATACTTGCTCAAGGGTCATGGTTTGTGTTATGTTTTCCTTTTTATGTTTTCTTGCTTAAGGAAAAGCAATGACTTAAGTGTGGGGGGTTTGATCTGTCGCAATTCGTTGTAGCAGATTAAACAATTTCCCTACTTAATGAGCTTGTAGGAAAGTAATTTAGTTATATCTTTATTTAGTTTTTATTTTTTGTTCGCAGATAACAAAATGAGAAATATTGACTATTTATATGACTGTGTAGGCCAAGAGAGGCTCAAAGGTAGACTAACATGTTCAGTGAGTGTGTAGGAAACTATTCAGAGGCACGAAGACTGTAGGTTGCCCGCGATGTTGCAACACAGAGCTAGGATGTTGCAACACAACAAAAGAAATATCAAAGGAGCAGATTAGCTTCGGTGTCACGACACGGCTAAAGGGTGTCGCAACACAACCCTAAACACATGCCAAAGCTAGTAGATTGTTAGCCATGTCACAACATAGGCCATAGGGTGTCGCAACACTGACATAGCGAGATCAATTAAGGAAGAAAGGGTGTTTTTGTCTGCACAACAAACTTGAACACCAGATAATCAATCAAATTAGGTCAAGGACCAACAACCAAGTCTACACCTATAAATAGGATTGCTGTACTCAGTTTAAAGACTATTTTTCACTTAGTCAATTTTTCATTTCTTATTTAGTTTTATTTCTATTTGTAATTTAGATTTCTTTTCAGTTGTAATCGTACTTTAGTTTCATTTCATTCTTCGCAGAATTTAGATTGTGGATTCATCAAAATTTTCAATAGATTAACATTTGTACTGTTATTAATATATCAAGATTTTTCTCACCTCTTCTTTTGATCTATTTTTAATGTTTATGTTTTTACTCAAGTTTCTGATGTGTGTTAAATCTATGGGGAACTAATCCATTGATGGGAGATTAACAAGTGGATGTGGGATCAGTTAGCTTCTATGTAGGGTTTCTTAGCGGATTAGCTGGTTGGGATGGGAAGAACTTGAAACCCTAGGCTTGAGGAGCCTAGGAAGTCATATAGGTGGGAATGAACCCTAAATTGGTATTTCATATCCGTGAAAACTTTACCCCAATCCGGTCTGGACTATGAGGTCAAGAGGTATGTAGCTCTTACCGACTCATTAGATTAGTGGAAGGCCAAGAGGCCCTGCTAGGTTAATGATTAGTTGATTGGATAGAACCCGAAATAGGAGTTAATTATGTACATTGAAGCGAGTTAGTCTTTTATCAATTAGATCTGAATAAATCTATAATTTTTTTTGCTTGATTATTTTTTTGTTCTTTCATTAGTTTAATAAAATATCTTTTATCACTACGTTAGAAGTAATCATAATATAGTTTAATTTAAGTATTGACTAGACTCATTAATGTAGAAATTAGGATTAGTTTAGTCTCGCCTCCCTTGGGTATGATCCTCAGAATACTTCCATATTTCGTTGTATAATTATATTACACCCTGACTCGTATACTTACGAAAATCACCTAACACTTATATTTGGTTGCAATATTCACACTCTAGACGTTAGTACATCCGAAGATGGTCAGGCCAGGAGGTAATAATTGGTTAGTTGATAGCTAATCAGCCCTAAACCTTAATCCAAAGTTAATTACAAACCCTAAAACGAGTTAATCTTCCTAATTAGTGTAATGATTTTTGTTGTTTGCTTTTTTTCTTGTTTATTTGTTTTCGTTATTCAATTTTATCTCATTAATCTATTTTATGATTTTTCGTAATATAGGAATTAATTTATTACTACTTAGACTTAATTTTGTAGAAAAGATTTTTATAGATTTATTCCATCCTCCATTAGGTACAATCCTTGGAATACTTCCAAGTATTTCGCTGTAAACCATATTATATTACAAATTGACTTGTGCACTTTGATCGCCTCTGGACGTACCAATGTTTACAGTGTAAATGCTGCTACTAAAAATATGGAATTGAGTCTGCAAGTATACGGGTTAAGTTGTAATATAGTTTTACAATGAAGTTGGTAAATAATCCAAGGATCGTACCCAAAAGCAGGCGAGTATGACATGATAAAGGTAATAAGTTTTATTATGTAAACGTGAATACATTGTACTAAATTTTTAATTTTAGTCTACTTAGCTCAATTTATTACATTGTGAATAGATTTAATATGTTAAGTATACCACATGATAAATAGATATTTAACTAGCATGCATGTTTAATTGAATTATAGGTTGTAGAAATTAATAAACATGGCCAATTTAATCCATGTATAGAATCACCTAGGGATGACCTAAGGCATTGTTTGGTAGACAATTTTTCGAGCCAACAAGATAGCTCGTAATATTTTCCCTAGTACCTATGTTAATCATGAATCAATTTTTTTGGTGAACCGTAAATGAAACCTTAAGCATATCATATATTCTATTTGATCCTTTTTTTTCTTAGTCCTTGCATGGATTTAGATGTCCAACCATTGATATTAAGGATTAGGTATAAACATAATGGTGGTTTTAAAAAGAGAAAAAAAAGAGAGTGAATTAACGAATTGTATGGTATAGTGAGTATAAGATTTACTGCGCTTGGAGAAAATAAGGAAAAATGCCAATCTAGAAAATCTCGATGAAAAATAAAAGAAAAGTGAGTTGGAAAAAATGTACGCTCACATTTGTTTGAAAATAATAATACGAGCTCGAATTATTATACTCATGAATACTATATGATGCCTTAGTAATGGAGAGATAAGGAAGGCGAGGGAAGTGAGTAGAAGGTGGTGAGCTACATATATACTCGAGGGAGTATCGGGGGCAATACAATGTGCCAAACTACTTTTGTGCTTAGCTGTTTTATCGAGCTTATTCTTTGAATTCCAAACCTACCTAAGTTGCAAAAAGTTACAAGCTGAAAATTCCTATGTGACTTAGGTAGTACATTATATGGATGAAATGGTGCAAAGGATTGATATTTTTATTACTTATATTCATTTGAACATAATTGTCTATTTGTATATCTGTTTTGAACCCTATATTTAACATTCTTTTATTTGCTAGCTTGAGTAAATTTTCTATTATTTGCATGTTTATTTATTGTTTTCAGTTTAGTTCATTTTTAGTTTTTATTTTGTTATTGTTTAGTTTGCTTAATGACAAGTAAAGACTTAAGAGTGGGGGCATTTGACCTGCTATCAAATGTAGTAGTTAATTCGGTCTATTTCGGCAATTAAGGAGCTTTTTTTAGGTAATTTAGTAGTTATTATTATGTTTTCAGTATTTAGTACTTATAATTAAATATTAGTAAAATAAGTGTTTTTTAGCACATTTTCTTGGTGTTGTGACCTATTAGGCTGGCACGAGCCTTAGGTAGTGCTAATGTGTTGAATTTTGTTTGTCGGATGATGATTTATAGACACAATCGACATAGGAGCAAAAGATGTAACAACCCATCTGACGGAAGTCTCTGTATTTGATTACTATTTGACGTATAGATGGTAAATGAAGGACAAAATTGTGTAAGTTGTCCTTGCTAACTATAGAATTCTGTATAATTTTCCCTTTGACAAACTTCTAGTTTTGGCAAGCTTTAAGGATCGACAGACTCTTCTACTAAGTATCCGTGCACCCCAACTACTTTGGACGAACTTGTTAAGTTCTTAATTGTTTAGATTTGTTTATTATTTTAGTGTGTGATGATTTGGTTAGTGAAGTTGAGATTTAGTTAGAAATAAACTAGATTACTATAAATGTAAGACTTAAAACTTGTTAAGTGCACTTAATCAAGTGAATCAAAGTGTTAGTTGAATTATCTAATTTTTCAACTACTTCTTGTATCTATTGCATAAGTATATAAGAATAGCGGTGGTCTTTCTAAAACACCTTTACATCTTTTTCTTTTGAGTTCCTATAGAAATATCTAAAAAAAACCTAAGTTTAGAAGAACTTTATCGAAGTGAAGGTTCACAGTATTTAGCTAACATCTACGTTAGTATCAGCTCCCTGCTCAATAACCTAATGAGGGTCCAAGTGATAAAGGCAAATGACCTGCTTTGTAGATTCGTGCTAGAGTTTCTCATGAATTCCTGCTTACTTCAATGTGTTGTAACTTTCATTGTTATATAACTTGTGTAAGGTAAGTAACCTTCTTTAGATATGCATGAATGGTATATGTGTGGATAATGTCGTTCAATGTTGTCAGTTTGAATTCAGTTTCTCTGTGTTATAAAGTAACTGTCATCCTTCATGCTTAAGCCAGTACCATCTGTTTATGAAATATAAGATATGATCTGTGGTGATGGAGACAAGGAGATATGTTTGTGTAGCATCTAGTAGGCAAACTATATTGTAAATGAGACTGGCAGGTCCTGATAAAACATGTTATTCTGAATACGAACAATATGAGGAGTTAAGGGGGAGTATGTATATGAATGAGATTTTTTTTACTCTAAATTCTGGGTACGTGGCTTACATGAAGATGGGTTGTCTAAGTTGTGTTAATTTTGTGTACTATATACGCCCTTGTGTTAAGTAAATTGGGGTACTAAGTCTGTTTGTGTTCTGTACGCACCATTGGGTGTACCATGTATATTGTGTGTAAGTCACTTTGAAAGGTTCAATTCTGTTGTAAGTAATGATATCAATGTAATGCCTTCAACCCGTCTCAATTTACCAGGTCCAGATCTCGAGTTTTACTACACATAATACTTAACAAAATCTTTGAAATTGTGGACAAACACTCAATACTTAAAACATTTTCCTTATCATTTCTTTTAAAAAAACTTAATTTCAAAGAAATGAAAGAATATATTTAAAAATAAAATATTACATTAGACTTTTCACTAAAAATTTTATAAAACAACATTTGTTAAAGACAAACTCTTTGGGTGAAAGCCCACAATACACTACATTTCTACTGTATGCATAATAACCCACTTCACCGCTACCTTGGTGTACTCCTAGCATCGTCCCTCCTGACGCATAATCTTATATTCATTACTTGAAACATAAACATAACATTTGTAAGTTTAGGAGAACTTAGCAAGACTTAAAACAGAATACCTTGGTACATACTTTTATAATATTTGAAGAATCTCTATGCGCCAAGTACCCTTCTCAACCACTTACTTCTATTTTGGTGGATACTTTCACAATTTTTAGCTTACACTTACACACCAACTACCATACTTAGCATACCGGTTCTCTCTTAACTACCTGATTAACAAGAGAATTGTAACATCCTAAAAATCGAGGGTTAGTAGAATTGGATTTGTGAATCAAGAGAAAGTGATCATGCCTTAATTGTAGAGATTATATATGCATTTTTTAGGAAATAAATGAGGTATTGGTTTTTTGGTTAAGTTTTAGTGAAACGTTTCCTAAAACCCAAGCTCAAATCCCTTCTCTTGCATCACTTCTATCATTTTGCAAATTTTGCCTTAAACCCTAGTATGTGACATGCCTTATTTTTAAAATAAATATTGAAAAATTATTTTAAGAATGAGGAAAAAGCCTAATGGTGACAAGAAATATGAGAAAGCATGGAAATTAAATGAGGTCCCAAGTTCGAATCCTTTCCTTTGCAAAATAATTAAATTTTGCAAAATTGCTCCTTTTTTAATGTGTGTGCCATTCATACCCTTGAGCGCTAAGTATAAATACAATTTTTATTGTATTTTTAGCCTTTAATTCAAAATTTTCCTACCCTAGCCTTTCACCCTCTCCCTCTCCTATTTTTTCCTCAATTTTTTTCTTTCTCCCATTGTTGTCGTCGCCTACACCTGCCATTTTACCATCTCGTTCTTCTTCTTTTTGCATCAAGATTGTGCACCATCTCCTTTACCCTATTCCTGAAATTTACCATCATCTAAATCTACCCCAAATCTAAAATCTTGAACCCCAAGATCGATCCCAATCATTGCCAAGAAAGTACCATTGTCGTTTCTCTCAACTAGCTTAGGTAAGAACTCTTTTCTCTTCAATTTCTTAATTGATCTTGTCAACTAAAAACCCAAATTTCCAAATCTGGAATTTCTCGTGAGTTTTAAATGATTTCAAAGATATTTTTCTAAATTTTAATGAGATCTCAAGCCATTTTAAAATTCAACCCTAATTTTGGCCACCGCGGGTTGTGGTGCATTCGCCTATGTGCAAGAAAGGGGGTTGTTTTGTTTCTTGGGTCTTACCAATATTTTTCCAGTATTAAATTGTGTTCTTGAACCCTTATAATCATCCTTTAATCACATGTTAATTAGGGGGAGACGTTCTTGATCAATTAGCCAATCTGACCCCACAAATCGTGAAGAATAAGTGTAATTAAGGATAACTAGTTTGTTATTTTGACATAGTTGTTGGGTAAAGGTTATGAATTTATTAAATGAAGGAATTTAATCATTAAATAGCTAATGATTTTCTAGTATATTATTGAATTAGGTGCTTACACAAATGCCCCAAATCATCTGTAAAGGCGAAGAACAATTGTACATACGGTTCACATCAATATAGTGTAAGGAATCTGAATAGTTTGGATTCATAAAGTAGTTATAATTTAAATGATTGGTTTGGACTCATTAGTGGGTGTTTGGGGACTGGTTTAGTGCTAAATTGATTGAATTTATACTGAATTTTGGTTTTGGTTCGTTTAAGGAATTATTAAGGAAAATTGGAAGATTCGCTAGTGTGCTGCGAGGAAGTAAGAAATAAGGTGTGGGTCCTAAACTCATAAAATTTTTTGAAAATGTTAAATATCATGTTATATTTGATAAATTATCTTAATGATTGGATTAGCTTAATAGCCAACTTATTGATTTTGTGAGTGGTCGAACTAGGTATGTTTCAAGCCTTAAAAGACTGACATGTTGGCAAAATTGCTAGCTTGATAGTATGAATGTTTGATTGAGTTTGTAAGTGCTTATTTGAGTTATGAGATATGAGAATGTTTGACTGAATGATATAATGTGTTGAGACAATAAGCTTATGTATGACTTAAACGTATGAGATATTTGTTATATTGTATACTGAAGAGGGTGTTATTTATGCACAATGAAAATCTGTAAAGTATGTGAAATTAAACGATATTGATTGATACCAACACAATGGAAATTTGAAAGATTGGAATACTGTTTCCATTTACTGAAATTATGCGATTATTGATGTCATTCTGAGCATGTCAAATGAATGTGAAAAGCATTGATAATACGATTATTTATGAGATTGTGTGACATATTGCATATGCATTGGGTTGGGATTTTGTGGTTGACAGAGGAGTTCCGTAGAGTACCGACTGCATATTAAGTCCAGATTATTTGTATTCAGTGCACTGCACCTGGAGTACCGAAGGGAATGGCAATTTATTGCATTTTTAGTGGCAACTTGTCTTTATTTTTGCTAGCAAAATTTTTTCCATATTGTTATCAGTGGTTTTAACCACAATGGGCTTAAGCCCATAATGTTTTGGAGTTTAGATGACAGGTTCTAGGGAACTCGTGGTGTGCAGCGGATGGTATGGGTAGGAACCTTTTTTCATTGCATCATGCTCACGGCATATTCAAATGTTATTGATTTATGATATGTGTTGTATTGTGTTGTGTTGAATGATATCAAAGTTAATGATTGTTACTCGAATGAATGATGTCCAATGCTCATACACTATTCGACATTAATTTGATAATGGCTATGTAATGATATGAAATTCCAATGATGGTTTTGTGTTCTTCTATTAATGCTAATATGTTTCACTGTATTCGATATGTATGTTTTTGTTCGTTTAAATAATTATTCGACTCATACTGAGCTTTTCATAAGCTCACCCCCAATAGTGTTTAACTTTTTTGGTAAACCTCTAAATTAGGATCAGACTCGGCATTCGGAGAATCACCTTGAACCTCGAATTATTTTTAATAAGTATTAATCACTTTCTATTGATTTTGGTTTGTAATTTTTAATGACTTATGGTTTGTGGCTTGGTAACTTTTCTTCTAGGATTTTTGTATGCATGGATTACTCAAGCATAATAACCGGATAATGTATGATATCAGGCTTAAGTAAAATTTGATATTTTCCCCTAGTTTTTGCTGCATTACAAAGGAACCGTTTTTGAAAATTAAATCGATGAGGCAACTAAGTTTCCAAAATGACTTGAAAATTGGTTTTTTTCGCTGCATTAGTTTAACATCGAGTTTTTTTTAAAGAAGAGCGACAAGCAAACAATTTTTCTAAAATAAAACTATCAACAATAAAATGAATCCTAATTATACATGATCTAATAAATGAGCTCTTTTAAACTAACTCAAAGAGCACATACAAGTTTTCTCTAAAATGAGTTTATTTAAAGTATACAAAAGTAAAGTAAGTTAGCTTAGCCATTTCGACGACTAATGTAGTCTTCTCAATCCAGCCATAATGTCTAGGCTAGGTTAGAGAGGTTACAAGACCCTTTCAAGAATATATATTATCTTTTTTTTTCTGAAAACCATAAAATTACTTTCTGAAATAATGTACCTTCAAAGACTAATCATGAAAATCATCTCTTCACCCGTACATTTAATGCAGAATGGTTGTTTACAGATACTATTCACTGGCAGATACATATACACTTGGCAAATACTCACGCAGATTTGAATATCATCAATTTACTAATCAAATCCTATTATATTTCACTACCCAATAAAATCATATTGATAATAACTATACAGATCATACACATGAATTCCACACATCTTTGTTACAAAATACTAGATACTTAAGAAAACAATAACTATGATTCTATAAGATTTCAAAAGAAAACATGATATTATTCAAACATGGCGGGTACCAGATACTCATTTTTGAGCACTGCATAATGCAAATGAACTCACATTGAAAATTTCTTATGTCTCTCATAACTATGAATACATCCATATTCAACACTAATAGATAACCATGGCAGATATGCTTCTTAATATACTGATATACACTTCTTTTCCAAGAATTTCCTCAGACGTATCATAACCTTATCATAGAAATATCTAATATAGAATGCTCAGAACATAACACAAGGGCAGATAATCCCATTCTACCATACAGACTTAACAGAGTACGCCACAAGGGCCAAACATAATACGACATAAAGGAAACATACAAAATCATGTGTTTACTGTCCTGACGGACTTTCACAGAAGGTGCCATGGGTTTCTTCCTCATGGACTTACACATAAGTTCATGTATCATGATCTGTTTGTTTGATCTACACATTATTGAATGCTACACTATAACACTCTCAACCTGATCTGATTCACTTGATCCGGATCTCGAGAGTTATGTCATAATATAGACTTGTACTTAACCTATTCATACAAATTTTTAGCAAACACCTATTAATTAGTAACACTTCCTAACAATTTTTTTTCTAGGTGTACAAAGTGTCATTACAATCATCTGAAAATGACTTTTCACTAGGCGAGTCCTTACAAGTACATATGACCTACCTATTCTACCTATAAATAATATTACTGGCAACATTTATATTACTTCTATACACACCACAAGGCTTATAAAAAGTTTTTGTGACTTGTCGACAATATTTCCATCAGACTCTAACACGTTGCTTCACTCACTCTGTATGCTTACAAAACCATCTTGCCACTTCTTTCACGTAGCCCTGGCATCATCCCTATTTGCATAGCCTTTAAGTCGCCTACCTAAAACAAGAGGATACAAAGGTAAGTTCGATAGAACTTAGTGAGTAAACCCTTATTTACCTAAATCTCATCTGAGAACTCTCTTATCCAACTCTTTATCTCTTGTTCTTTGACTTAGATCTAGTGAATACTTCCCTTAGATTCTATTCATTTCACCATTTGTGTCACATTTCGTTCTAAGATTATAACTTGCATTACCTATCATTGTTACTTAATCGCATTCTTCATTTTGTTCTTTCATGATTTCTTAATCATTCATGTTATAAAGGGCCTTACAGACAGAATACCTTTGCTTTGCCACTCAAGTTGGTGCATTCTCATCTCGTTCTTTGATAGCACTAGAAAGAACATAGATTTTCCTCCTTACTTATTGATTAAAATTTTCCCATTTAGTTATCTTTAGCATATATTTTAGCATTTTCAGTTTAGTAAATTGCATTTTACAAATCAATGAATCCTAGCCTATTTTATCCTTAATTTTTCTATCTTTTTGCATTAATGTCACTGTATAAGTTAATTTCAGATTGCGTCCAGAATTTTCGCCACACCTGACAGCTTTCTGGGTAAGAATTAAAATTGCGTGAACTGTCCAGTCTGGTACAACTAACCTGTACGTACAAGGACAGAATAATTCTGAGGAAATGACACCTGTACTGTTGGTGGAGAACAAAAATGGTTGACGTGAGAAGAAAAAGAGGGCTTTTCTCTCAATCATCATCTTTATCATCCTACCTTGAGGATTGTGGCCATGGCAGCTTAAGCCTCTCACGGGTGAGCCAATGTGAAAACCAGATGCAAACTAGCTTTTGACGATGAGACATAAGTGCGAGACAAGAGGGAATAAAGAGATTCAGTCGAGTTGTCTAGGAATAGTATTCTTCACTCAAATCTTTCGTATTTCTTTCTAAATGCTGGTGATTATTCTCTGTTTTCTGTTTGTATGGAAGTACGCATGAATTCTTGGTTAAATGTTATCTTATTCAATATAGCTTTTATTATTTAATCTTGGAGTTTGAATGTTTCTTAACACGAAAGTGTTATTGCAGTCACTGACACTAGGAAGTGCAGTGACAGTTCGAGCCAACAAGCATTACAATAGAAGCTGAGTGGGGATTAGAGGAATTTAGTCCACTTGTTCTTAATAGTGCCATGTTGCCATCATCGAAAGGTGGGGTTAATATGCATGTTTAAGTCTCAGATTAAATAGAAGAGTGACGCTGGGTAAGATATACATTGAATTTTATTGCCTCGATAATCACCTATCTTTTTATACCTTGTGAGTACTTATTATTTTGCTGAAGATTCATGTTGGGGATCCCAATTTATCATTATCACATTTTATTTTATTGTTTTCAAGTTATTGCATCGACAACTATCCTCACAATTTATCTCGTTGATATCTAGTTATTGCACCGACATTAATAGAAAAAAGACACCCATCCCTGTGGGATCGATATCTGACAAACTCACATCTATCTACTATACTTGCATGACAGTGTACGCTTGCACATTAGTGCTATGACGTTAAACAGCTGATCATTCTTCTTACCATGTTACTATACTGGGTTCGCCACAACACTTCTTACGGAGCCTTTGTTAGAGTATGCCCAAGGACCAATCATGAGATGATTGTAATCACATACTTGTTTTACCTTGTTTGTTAATATAATGCATTGCCATTGTCATTTCAGTTTCTTTTTCTATGTGCATAAATAAACTGGTTAATTATAAAGTCTCGTAAATAATATGGTTATTCTTAAAAGGTCCTTAGTCAAGTATTCTTCTGGGCTTGAAAAATGATAATGCATTGAGGCTAATGTGTAGTTGATTGATGACAAAGTGTTGCTGTTGACATAGGGATGTCAAAATTGATACATGAGTATGTGTTAGAGAATAACATAGTGGATTGACTCGCTATGATTATGTTTCTTGGATTATTATGTAATAGTCACAACAATACTCATAGTCATAACTATGTATATGATCCTTAGACTTGGAATCATCATTGTCCCAACATCGTGAATCGTATATTTTGACATAGTCAAATGCCTACTATAACAGGTTATACTACAAAGAGAAATATTGGGTATGCCATAATCTATGTAGTAGGATATGATTGATCAAAGATAGGATTTGTATCTTAAGCCTCTTGATGGAGTGAGACTAGAAATGCATGACCATGCTCAAATCAGTTGATATGAGATATCACACTTATTTGTTTATTGTAGTCTACTAAAAATATCAAGAAATATGAGATTAGACTATACAAGTGTGACTATTCCATAACTTGTGTCTAATCTAGATATTAAGGATAAAATTGTATAATACATGAAAAATTATCATAGAAAGGTTATGTCGAATCACAACTTCTTTTAACTTGGGTAGTAATGATGTATTGCTGGATGCCACTCATTGCTTGTAATATTAGAAACGTTTTAGTATTACTACTAAATGATTCAGCTCATAGCTGGGTAAATCAAGTTCGACTATAATGCAGTAACCAACATCATCTTTAACAAATAAGTTCTAAAAGAAATGTCATAGAATTAGAAGAGAAAATCTGAGATGATAGCTTTCCCCTATCCAGCTTTCAATACTGACAACACATTCTCTTGTAGGTGCTAAAGATGATGCAGTCATTTTCTCTTTCTTAAGCTGCCGTCCTTCTCGGTCTTTCCTTTCTTTTCTGTCAAAAGCTGCTTTCCCTTTTTCTATAAAAAACTACCCCTTTTCTAGGTTTCCCCCTTTGGATTTTATAAGTTTGACCTTCTAGGGTAGGTTTATCAGGCCATAATCCTTTCTCTCTTTTTAGGTGGATTTATTTGGTACAAGTATAGTTGGGTTGAGACCGATACACATTGAGTGCTGACTAGGCATCTTCCAAGCATTGCCATAGCATTTGTGTTGGTAAACTATCCAAAATTTTTCATGGTAAACCTTCAATACTTTACTCCTTTTCCTACACTCTGCACCTACCAATCAACCACCAAGTATATTCTCCCTACAGGAAATTAAAAGGAAAATGTAATAAAACTTAAGTACAATTCAAGCTCTTTAATGCAATGCTCTAAAAATGCCAATGAAATATCCTAAAATGCAACCAAACTCACCTAAGTACAGACAATTAACTAAGCTTAAGGGCATGAAATATAACTCTTTTCAAGAGTTATCACACCCCCAAACTTGATCTATTGCTTGCCCTCAAGCAATATATTTATGAATGTATGAATGCAAGAATTGCCACGGCCACATAACCACTTTTGTGTTGCCAAACCATATAGAGAACATTTTGTACTTCAATTCTCAGCAATCTTCTATGACTAAAAATTTGTTCAAGTTTCATAAGTATATTTAGCAAAGGCAGTGTAGAAAATATTACCCTAAAAACAAAAATCCTACATACTCCTGTATGCAATTTAACTATAGCAAATATCTCCTAATTTACTTTTTCATCTTTTACCTAAATTTAATTTTCTTTTTAACCATGGCCCCATATCTACTCAAATACATACATATCTATTTATTATATTAATATTATATATTGATTAGAACACTAGGGGATTCAACTCCCCACATGGTTCATTGACTTGACAATCACAATGGAGCATACACTGAATTTCTGAGTATTTAATCATGTGAATAGTGGAATGGAATTCACTCATGAAGCTAAGGCTTTTGACTTAGAAGACAGATGGAGCAAACAACTACCTACTTAGCTACTCAGCTTATTACTATAGTGAAATGCCCCTAAGCTTCTATTACTTTATTACACATTCTTACCTAAACTTGTTTTTTCTAATCAACAACACTATGGAGCAAACAAAGTGTTGCTGACCTATTTGGCAATTCTAAGCATTGGAGTGTTTTATGGCATTTCTTTGATTTTTATTAAGCTTTGCTATTTTATTCATTATTAAGTATTTCCATTTTACTGAGCTTAGCTTCAAAAGTCTCTAAGTTTATTAAAAGAACTTACTATAGACCAATTGTAATTGAAGTTAGGACATCTCATTTTTAGGAGTCAATTCTTAGGAAAATTATCATAAGCTAAATTCGCCTAATCCACTGTCACATTTTTCTAGATTTATTGAGGAATTAATCTCCTCATCAAACATCACAGATAAAAATTACACTCATAACAATCTAAACAATCCTTGGCAATTACGTGTGTCATGTCAAAATGAACATACTGAACTAAATATCTAATGCATTCTAAATGCTCAACATACCCCCAAACCTAAGGGATGTATTGTTCTCAATGCATTCACAGACATGAATCATGAAGGTAAGAATATATTTACACCTAGAATGTGATGGCAAAAATATGGATGCTATGATGGCAAAAAAGGGAAAAGAACTCCCTTGGCTCGAAGCTTCATTATCGTTGCGTCAATTTTGACAGGTGGACTTATGTGCCGAATGCTTATAACACATTTTTCCTTTTAGTGACTGGAGTGGCACTTCCTCCTCTTCATTGCCAGACTTGGTGATCTTATCAATGATATGATTGATTTTGTGGTCTTGTTCAGTGATTGTTTTGGTAGATGTAGGTGGGACAACTACAGTACTATCCTCTGGTGGTGCTGGTGTAGGGGTTGTTTCTTCAGTCCCCTCATCTTCAGTCTTTATATGGACTGAGTCAATCATTTCTGCATCTTCATCAGGTGATTTGGTTTCTTTCTCTTTAGCAACGGGGTTGGTGGTTCTAGGCTCTGTTGCAGTTGGCTCTGCTTTGACCATCCCTTCTTCGATAGACGCTTAGTATTCCTTAGGAAATTCAGTGAGTGTAGGCATGAGCTTAGTGATGTTCTTCTGAAGGGGCCTTTTTAGGGCATCATCTCTCTTCTCCACATAGGCCCAGAAAATGGCCATTCGTTCTCATGCCTTTTCCAAGTCTATAGTAATTCGAAGTTGTTGAGCCTTGAAGAGATATACCTATTTCTGCAACCTCTCAAATGAGTTGAGCTCCTGTTGCTCAAATAGACTATTGGAAGTAGAAGTGGTTGCTATGGAAAAACGTTAGTGTAGATGATGTAGCAGTTGAGCCTGGTAGTTGTTGCTGCGGCAAGGCCTTTCTAGATATCTTGGCTACAATAACCCTTATGGTTGCCCCTTGGACATTAACGCACTAGTAAAGTGAAGTGATTTGGGATGGAAAGTTAAGACTCCCTGCATTTTTCAGTGCACAATGGTGGACTTCATTAAAGATTATTTTCCCATATTAATCCTTCTGCCCATCATTATGGAGTGGAGCAACAACATCTGCTATTTAAAAACTATAGAGTTATGGGTAGAAAGGATTAATCGTGTTTTTAAGAAATGACACCAAACTCTGCAATTGGGCTTTAAGGACGCCCTTTCAACTATGTAACAGTCTTTCGTAGATACCGTCCACTAAGTTCCCTCAACACAAAGGTCTTGCAAGACCTAATTCAACCCATCAGAGGTGACAGTTGCAATAAATTGAGAATGCCCTCGCCAAAAAACACCGACGCTCCGTGAACATATATGAAAGTGTTATTGGGTGAAGTGATGTGAGCATAAAACTCACGAACAAGCTTAGTCAAAACATCCTCAGGATGTAAGAAAAAGATTTGCAAACCATGTTTTTTTACCATAGAAGAGATGGAAGCATCATAACCTATAAAAGGTTCATCTTTGAAACGAAAACCTTTTTTTAGGCAAAATGGCTTCTTGGATATATTTTTATTATACTTCTCCTCTACTACAGCATTGAAGAATGTTCGTGGTGGCACAACAACTATCTGGGGTGGAAATCATCTAGACATTGTTAAGGTTTAGGGAAAACATGGATTTAGAAGAGAAAAGGGAAAATTTTCAATTGCTGAAGAGGCACAAGTAGCTTTGAGAGATAAAAGAGATGCATCTACCTTCTCTAACTATTAATGCCAATACAAAGTCTTGAACATTCTACTGCTTGACAGGTTTCTACAGTAGTCTACTTCTTTCGAGAGTAAAACCTTGTGTTACCTCTCTTAAAGCACTATATGTCTATCGACTTGAGTTCGATTACCATTAATATTTTCTGCCTTCTTTCGTATGAGGCAAGGTTTTATGTCTAGGGGATGTTGCGAATAAATATTTTATCATTCACTCATTTTATCCAATGTCTATCTAGTTAACCTAAACTAAATCTCAACACCAGCAGCACGATGTCTTGCAGCTGCCAAAGATGATGCAACCATTTTCTTCTTCTTTAGTCGCCTTCCTTCT
Source organism: Gossypium hirsutum (assembly GCF_007990345.1). Classification (NCBI taxonomy): domain Eukaryota; kingdom Viridiplantae; phylum Streptophyta; class Magnoliopsida; order Malvales; family Malvaceae; genus Gossypium; species Gossypium hirsutum. Next base: position 28,168,769 of record NC_053449.1, read on the forward strand.
TGGTCCTTCCCTTTTTTTCTATCCAAAGCTGCTCACCCTTTTTCTATAAAAAACTACTCCATTTCTAGGGTTCCCCCTTTGGCTTTTATAAGTTTGACCTTCTAAGGTAGGTCCATCAGTCCATAAACTTTTCTCTCTTTTTTAGATGGATTTATCTGGTACAAGTACAGCTGGGGCTGAGAAGGATATGCATTAAGTGCTAACTAAGCATCTTTCAGGCATTGTGATAGCATTTGTCTTGGAAAACTATCCAAAATTTGTCACCGTAGACCTTCAATCCTTTACTCCTTGTCCTACATTTTACTCCTATCAATCAATCACCAAGCAAATCCACCCCATACTCAATTAAAAGCAACATGTAATAACACTTAAGTACAATTGAAGCTCTTTAATACAATGCTCTGAAAATACCAATGCAATATCCTAAAATGCAACTAAACTCACCTAAGTATAGACAATTAACTAAGCTTAAGGGCATGAAATATAGCTCTTTTTAAAAGTTATGAATAGTCCCTTAAGACAATCCGTTTAAGTAAATAGGAAATCCATTGGAAATTTAAGGTGAAGTATTGGAACTACATTGGAATCAGAGTTACGCAGTGAAAACGTGGTGGTTGGTTTAGAAAGAAGAGTTATGAATTTTGTGGATAAGTGAATTAGTGTGACAATAGGAATTTTGAGGACGAATTCTTTTTAAGGAGGGAAGAGTTGTCACATCCCAAAAATTGGGTTAGTAGAAATTGGGTTAATGAACCGAGAGAGTGATCGCCTGAATTTTATTTATTTATTGTAGATGATCTTTTTATATTAATAAATATCAAGTATAGTGGTTGAGTAGTGGTGAATTTGTCCATGTTGACTTGTGCTCGAATCCCTTCCCTCACATTATTTTCTATGTGGTGTAATTTTGTCTCAAAACTTAGTAAAGGTTACACCATGTTTTTAAAATAAATGCGGTACGAATTAAAACAAGGAAATGAAGTGGTCAAGTGGTTAAGTGCTCCTAAGATATCCTAAAGGTCCTAACTTCAGGTGATCCCCTTTATGCTCATATGTTACCTCTCTTTCCTTTCAGTTCATTCTGGCCTATTTGCTATGATTCATTGAACCAGGTCACAGTTGACCAAGTTTACCATACCCATTGTTGTCCCTACCTCCCTCATTCTCCCATATTCTCATTTTTTTTCATTTTCTTTCACCTCTATTTTTCTCTCCACTTGAAAAAGAACCACCACCCCTTTTCTTTAACTTTTATTTTTTCTACCACCACAACTGACCCTTGTGCCACTATCAAGTGTCCTTTTAGGTACCGTTAGCACCACTATTTTTTCCTCCTATTCCCTTCTGCTGCCTTGAGCTACTGCGGATCCTTTTTCCTCCTCCATCTTATTTTCTTTTCTTACTCCTTTCACCCACTATTCTTTGTCAAAACCCTATAGCCCTCCACCACCATCGGACCCCGACCCCACCATCGCTGGATCTCTGCTGCTGGACCATCATTGCTACCGCTGTTACTGACCAAAATTCTTCCTTTTCTTCCTCTTTCTTTTGCCAATTCTTTTAGTGATTAAAACTCACATTTTCTCTTCACTCTATCAATTATTTTAGATCACTCAAATCATTGATCTCATTCCTTTCTCAATTATTCGACCATTTTGTGTTGAATCAAGTGTAAGTGTGGTTATTTGGATCGTAAACCCTTCACTTAGAGATCCCATAACTTGGCAGAATGGCATAATGCCATAGTGTTAACATAACATATTATTATATAATTAGTATCATACTAATATGATTTCATATTAATTTCTGAAAGGGCGAACGATCATCAAAGGGGAGACACCTAACTTCGCAATAAAAAATCCTTCTTTTGAGAGTCATAGACCGTGGGGTAAGTGTTCATGAGACCTTTAATAGTCAACCTTTTAAGTGACGAAATATCAACAGGGAATCTTAATTAAAAAATGTTATTTTTGTGTTAGATTGTCTTGCGAGATAGATCGAGTGAAATCATTATTAAGGATTATGGTAATCGAATCTACAATATAAGTTGTGGGATCTAAATCTTTAATTTGAGTATAATATGTCATTTTCATTTTTAATAATATGCTATTAAATATTTATTTGAGAGTACACTAAGTACTTAATGCGGAGTTGAAAAACTCATCAAATGGAAACCCAAGTAAGTGATCCTAAATCATTAGATCATGAAAACTATGATTTGTGATGTGTTGATGTATGTGATGATGACATTTTTACAAATCTCATCTCTACGTTATGTGATACATGGCTTATCTGGTATGTGGATGATTTGAATGTGTGATATATGTCTATGTGATGAGATCCATTATTTAATATGAAAAATATATTAAAGTATGCTTAATTGAATAAAAGCGAATATTATGTGATATATGAAAATGTGGGCATGTTTACATGCATATGTGTAAAATTGAAAAATATGTGTTATGTGAGATTACGAGCATTATTACGTGAATAGTGTGAAAAGTGAATTATGTGTTAAATTTGAAAAATGGCCATATCACATGCATGCGGTGGATTGTGTGAAAGGTGGAAGTTATGTGATAGTTTAGTTGCGATTATGTGGCAGTTATTGGCAATTTTGTGGTGCCTTGTTCGCAATGTTTCATCATTAAAATCGATTTCATTCAAAATCCTGAATTTCACCATTAATAACCCAAAATTTAGAATTTATTCAGAACTTTTGATTCAATAGAAAAAAAGTCAATTTAAAAGGCTAGATATCATTAAAAACTAATAGGAAAACGTAACATTACCTTCGTTGAGAGATAGATGAGCGTTTGATTGAAAATCTAGAAAACCCATAAGTTGAACAATGATAAAATCAAAGGTGCTTTTGATAATTTTCTTTAAATTTTAAGGAGGTTTAATGTGTGAAAGATGATAGAAAACCAAAAGAATTGAAGTAATGGAGATCAAAATTGGTGAAGAGTAGTTGAGAATTTTCCTCTCTAATGGACAACACAAAGAAAAGGGCTGAAGGGTTTCTTTCTCTATTTTTTCATTCATGTCAAAAGTAGGGTTCAAAGGGGAATAAATTGGGATGATTTTAAAACTTGGTATATTTTTTTAAACCTATTCTTAAATTGACCTTTTTACAAACCAATCCTCTTTTTATAATTGAAGGTCTTACCTACATTATTTTCAGAAGATGATTTAATTTTCAAAAAGCCATAGTCAAATATATTTTTGTTGTACCATATTTTAAAGTTTTTTAACTCACTTGGAGTCCAAATCCATAAATTACCCTTGAAACTTCTAGGCTCAATTTTAAGATGTGACGCCCTTACCCAGATTTGCTCACATTCCTGACTAATTCATACTATTCGTATATTGAACTTTACCTACATGCTTACCAAGCAACATTCTTTTCAATAGAACTTTGTACATATCATTACAACACATATCTCATCTTTACTATACACATACACTTACCAATTACTTAAAGAACATAAATTCACTATTACAACTCTTATACACATAATTGACTTCTCATCTCAATTATTGATAACCTCATGCAAATCCTTGTACTTAAAACTTTATGATCTGCCGCAATTTGGTGTAGCAGATTAAACTAGTTTTCAAATTTGAAGAGCTTGGATACAAGAATTTTTATTTTGTTTTAATGAAGTTTTCTTAGTTTCATTTACATTCAATAAAAAGTGTAAATTAAGTCTTTTATTGACCTTAGGGGCCGAATGAGGCCTAAGGGTGAGCTAACATACTTTGTGTGTGTGCAGGAGATCATTAAAAGGTGTACCAACTCAATCCTTGTTGATGTGTTGCAACACGGGGAGTTTGTTGTCACAACATAGGGAATTGAGAGCAAGAAGTCTGAGACTACCTTTTATGTCACAACACAACTAAGGGTTGTGCGACACACCCTTGAAGCTATCCTGAGTACGTGCATATTGCCTTCGATGTCGCGACACAGGCACTAGGGTGTTGCGACACCGGTCATGTAAGAGAAATACTTATGAGCTAGGGGTGTTTTGGCCTGCACAATCAAATATTAAACACGAGAGCATCAACTAACCTAGGGTTGAGGACGACAACAACCCTAACTCTATAAATAGGCTCATTTGACACTTGTTATAAACAACTTTTCATACTGTATAATTTTGATTATAGTTTCAATTTTTAGTTTTTCCCTTTTCTTAGGCCTTAGGTTATTTCAACTTTGCATTTTTTAGGAGATCTGATTTGTGAAACTCAATTAACTCTTTGTAGATTTCGTACTTCAATTAAATACAATTCAGGATTCTCTTAAACCTCCGTATCCTAATTTACTATTCATGTTCATCTTTTATATCAAGTTTATTATGTTTTTGTGATCCATGAGGAATTAATTCTCTTGTAGGGGATTAGTGAGTGGAGGTATGATTAATTGATTGTTGTGCTGGGTTTTCTTAATGGGTTTGTTGTTTGGGAAATAAAGAATTTAAACTCGAGGCTTCATGACTCTTGAAATTCATTTAGGTGGGAATTAACCTAAAATTTTATGGCCTATCCGTGAACACTTTTACCCGAACCAGTTTAGACTGTAAGGTCGAGAGATAATTAGTTCTTGGTAATTCGTTATTCTAGTAGAAGATTGAGAGCTGCAGCTAGGGTAACAACTAGTGGATTGAATGGGGAACTTAAAGCAACAATTAGTTATGATTATCGAAGCACACTAGTCATCCATGCTTAGATTTGATTAAGTTTCCATAGCAAATTTCCCAAAGGTTTTCCATTTATATTATTTTATTTCTTTAGTTATTAAAAACTCTCTCTTTATGTTTAGTCATAATATAATTTTTTAAAAGTACTAATTAGCTCTATTTGTGCTTAGGTTAGGATTAATTTAGTGCTCCGCTCCCTTGTGTACAGTCCTAAGAGTACTCACCTACTTTGTTGTAACTATATTACAATCTGACCTGTATACTTGCGGATACCGCCTGTTTAACATATTTTTTGCAGGATTTCTACTCTAGATATTGGTATGTCCAGAGGCAGTCAAGTTGTTGGCACCATTTTTGGGGAGGCAACGTCACTAGTTCAATTTTAATTTTTGCATTTTAATAGAATAATTAGAAAATTGATACATTATAGATACAAATTTTAAACCTCAATTTCACTAACATTTGCTTGCTAATAAGTAACCATTAGTAATATGATGCAAGCATTAGGAACAATTTTTGATGTAGGTTAGTTGCGATCTAGCATCACTCGTCCAATTATTCATAATCCACATTTTCAGTTAAATCCTTCCTTACTAACATGGATTTCTAATAATTTCACATTTAATGATCATATAACATAGGACCCTATAGCCTTCTTATGGTGGTTTTAATTCTTATGTAGCATTGTCGCTTCTTTGGAGTAACTTCAGACATTGTTAAATTATTATTAATTCCATTTGCATTGGATGGGAAATCAAAAGTGTGGTCAGATGCACTTCCACTTTATATTATTACTACATGGACTAAATTTTTGCAATTATTTCTTTGTCGGGTCTTGCCTATGACAAGTTACTCAGTATTTATAAGAAATTATTTTAATTCAATCAGGACATCAATGAAACATTAGGGCAAGCAGGAGAAAGGGTTAAAATGAATCTTCATATCAGTACTGGGTGGAGGTATACATTTTGCGGTTCAAATTCAACATTTCTATGTTGGATTGGATAGCCAGAATAGACGCAAGTTTGACACCATGACTAGGGGAAGTATTCGGAAGAAAACAAGAAAAGAGGTCATGGAAATAATAGAAAAGTCGACCAAAAATGAATTTACCTAGAGGCACGTCGAAAACTAGAAACTGGGGGCTATTAAAGTCCAAACTAGAAAAGCAAAACTGCAATAGACTAGAATCAATCATTGTGAAGTCAGTTGAGCAGGAAAAATATGAATCAAAAGAAGAGAAATGGGACTATACCGAACAAGAGAATGACCAGATAACTCTCCAACTTGATTTGTGGAGGAAGAGTAAAGGGCAACTGGAACAAATTATTCTGAACTCAACAAAGATGGTACCTTCCATTGTTAATCTCCCGAGTTGGTGTTAAAACAATTAGCAGAACATTTAAAGTATGGGTATTTAGGGGATCATAATACATTACTTGTGATTATAGTTGTTCGGCTAAGTTCAGAGTATAAGGAGGCTCTGTTGAGTGTTTTAAAAACACATAAAAAACCTTGTGGTAGATGCATAGCGTAAGCTCAACCCAACTATAGAAGAGGTGGCAAAGAAAGAATTGCTTAAATGGCTAGACACATGTATTGTTTATGCAATTTTTTATAGTAAATGCATTAGCCCTAAGCAATACATTCCAAATAAAAGAAGACTAATAGTAGATGAGAACGATAAGAATGAGTTAATTCCAACAAGAATAGTCACTGGTTGGAGGGTTTGCATCAGCTACAGAAAATTAAATGACGCAACAAAAAAGGATTATTTCCCATTTCCTTTTATTGATCAAATGCTTGATAGATTTGTTGGAAAAGACTACTATTGTTTCCTTGATGGGTATTCTAAATATCATTAAATTCCAATACAACCTAATGACCAAGAAAAAACTACCTTTATGTGTCCCTTTGGCACGTATACCTTTAAACGAATGTCATTCGGACTATGTAATGCTCCAACAAACTTTCTGAGATGTATGACTACCATTTTTGTTGATACGTTGGAAGAAAGCTTGGATGTATTCATGGATGATTTCTCAGTATACAGAGACTCTTTTCAAGAGTGTCTAGGTAATCTTCACAAAGTCTTACAAAGATGCAAAAAACTAATCTAGTACTTAATTGGGAAAAATGTCACTTTATGGTGAAAAAGGGGTTAGTGCTGGGACATCAGATATCAAGGAAAGGTCTGGAAGTAGATAAAGCCAAAATTGATGTTATAAAAACCTTCCTAACCCTACAACCGTTCGAGGACTGTGGAATTTTCAAGGTCATACCGAATTCTACATGAGATTCATAAAAGACTTTGTGTACACCTCTAAGCCATTGAATTAACTATTATAGAAAGAGACACCTTTTATATTCGATCATAAGTATATCAAAGCCTTCAAGGTAATAAAAGAAAAACTTATCTCTGCACCTATAATTATTACTCTTAATTGGTTAGACCCCTCTATTTTACATGTGACACTAGAGATTATGCTATAGGAGCAGTTTTAGGACAAAAAAGAAATAAGATATTTAAAGCTATCCACTAGGCAAGTAAGACACTTAAATCAGCGTAATGCAATTGCACTACAACTGAGAAAGAAGTGCTTGCTATATTGTCCGCTTGCGAAAAATTTTGTCCTTATTTGCTTGCCATTTTACTCATCGACATTTATTCAATTAGAGAACGTCTTACAGAATTGAGTACTTCGTTTTCTCTATGCCATAGTCCAACTATGGTCTTACACATATTTACATATTGATGTCATAGCCCAGCTATGGTCTTACACAGTAGCACATATCACACCGATGCCATATATCATATATGGTCTTATACAGAAATCACATATCACATGTTGCCATGGTCCAACCATGGTCTTTTTTGTCGATTCATTACATATCACTGAACGAAAGTACTCATTCCTGTGTTCTACTCAATTTGATCTTCTAATTCAATTTTTATACTATTATAATATTCATTATTTAATAGTAAAGACATAAACAAAATATCTTATTATCTTTTATTTAACAATTAAACATAAGATTCTATCATATGAACGTACTGATTTCACTTATTCAAACAAATGTACATAAACACACATTCATTCTATTTAAAAAAAATTCGCATACCATATTCACTTAATCAAATATATTGAGCACATAGTATCATATGATCACCAACATACTTAAATAAGCTTATCACAATGTAAACATTTTTTTTCATCTTATGATCATCTCTTTTCATACATGCTTACATGCATATTACAAATTTCTATTCTTACCTTTTTAAATTCCAACATAACGTAAGCATATTTCATTTACCTCAATACCATTTCAGCATTATCGAAAATTACTTGATGGAAAATCATCTCTATCTTAACAAAACAATTTCATTAGAACCTAGAGACATCACACTATCACGAGTACCAACATGGTATATATATAGCTAAACTCACATATGCTACATTCGATCCGAGAACTGACTAAACTATAGCTCTAATACCACTAAATGTAACACCCCTTACCCGTATTCGACCGAAATAGGGTATGAAGCATTACTAGAACACATACACTTTTAACCGTAGTAAACCGAGTTGTAAAATTTCATCTAAATTAAAACTTTCAAATTGTTATTCTTAAGTCGTTAATTATGTTTAGTTGGCTAAACATACTCACAATTTTTCACGTCCTCATCGTATGAAATTATGAATTTTCACTTACTTGTTGAATTCGTCCTGAGTACCTGAATTGATCCGTATCATTACATATTCTCATATCGTCAAATTTTCCTTTTTAATTATTGTAATATATCAAATGTTCACTATCTAGTAAGCTAATTGTCACATATATACATTATCCATTCATCTCCCATACAACTAACAAAATTAGCCACAAAGATAGTACAAATTTTCTCTATTCGATATAAACCAAAACCTGTTATTTGTTTTCCAACAAACCTTAATAAATATACACTTTATACTAACCCAAGTGTTTAACCATTTACCCATGACATAAATATATTTTATCTATTATTGTGAATATAGATACACATCACAACTCATAATTCACCTTACATTGTAAGCGAATTAATTTTTATCATTTGTCAAATAAATTATAAAATAAGTTATATGACAAAATATAGATACATTTTAAACCACACAATTACACAAATTTTCATGGCATTACATGATCATCACATAAACCGAATTAATCAATGCAACTCAATAATATAATCATCCATACATCATTATTATCACACATATATATATCATGACCAAATTTCTTAAACATTTGATCATTTTCTTTTCAATACCGCAATAGCTCATTCAGTTCCAATATGTATTAACCATTCAATTTAACATTTACCGATTATAATCGGGCATATGACCATTTATACACAATTCATTCATACATTTTATTGTTCTCCTCCTCCTCTCCATCCCACATCCTTTATGTATATAACATGCTTAAATAGCATTATACATAATTTCACAATCCACTTATATTTAAATTTAAAGTTATCTAGTAGAGTTATAGTCACTAAATTCTTTTTATCTAGAGCTATAGAGCTCCAAATTAAGTTCCATTAATTTTCTCTAAAACTAGACTCACATATCTTCTTACCATAAAATTTTCAGAATTTTTGGATTAGCCAATTAGAACATTTTATTCTTTAAACTTTCCCCTCTTCACTAAAATTTACTTAAATCTTTGTACATAATTCAAATGATGTTCTGGTTTGTTCCTCTTGAAAATAAAATCATTGAGAAGTTGAAGCATGTAAATTACAAGCCATAATTATTTTTGTACAATTTTTGGTGATTTTCAAAAGTTGGAACAGGGGATTTCGAAATCAATTAAACCCTGTCTCACTAAAATTCAAATATTTAAAAATATATAACTCTTTTGCTTCCTCTGTTTCTTTCATGTGAAAATAGACTCATTTAGCTTCAATTTCATATATTATTCAGCCTCTAATTCAATTTGCACCATTTATGGTGATTTTTCAAATTTGCACAACTACTGTTGTTCAAAACTATTTTATTTCTAAATTTACTCTTTTATAGTTTTGATATTTCATACCATCTTACACATGGGTCGATTAAGTATCAAACCCAATATTCGTCACATAATCTTTTCCATTTGATATGTACATTCACTTTTCCAATTTCCCTGTTGAACACTTGAAATATTATCCGTTACTCGATGGATTCAGCACGTAGCAACCACCTTAAATTCAGTGATACGGGGAATCAGCACATAGCAACCCCTTTCACAATCAAAGATACAGTGGAATCAGCACTTAGCAACCACCTTTATATTCAGTGATACGGGGAATCAGCACTTAGCAACTACCTTTAGAGTAAATAATTCGGGGAATCAGCACTTAGAAACCTCTCGGGGAATCTGTACTTAGCGACCCCTTTTTATCTAATGTATTCTGGTCTATTACGAGTGTTCAATCAGAAACCTTGTTTTTTTTAACATTTTACCACCTTTCTCAAACTTAACCACATTTTTATAATCTACATCAAATATTTAATCTATATCCACTCAAATCTCAACAATATATTGAATAACATTAAAACAATTCATTAATTCACATACAAACTTACTTTGGTGCAACAATATAGAAATTTAGCAATTTAGTATTAAATCTTTTCTTTTCTCCGATCAAGGTCGATTCCACTTCTTTCTTGAACTATAATAACACATTTGACTTATTTAACATGCACATTCATCAAAACAGTCCTTAACTCAAACTTTGGAAAAAGTACAATTTTGCCCCTAAACTTTTGCAAATTTACACTTTTGCCCCAAAGCTGAGAAATTAAACTTCATCTCTTATTCTTATGTTTTATGACATACTGAATATTTTTCCCTTTTATGGCAACATCAAATTCCCACTCTAACACTTATGAACATTAGGTATTTTTACCGATTATGTCGTTTTACTCGTTTTCGCTGAAAATCGATTAGCAAAAATCATTTAACATAATTTTAAGCTTCATATTCTATCATGAAACATCAAAATTCACACTTTTCATCTATGGGTAATTTTTCAAACATAAATTCTAGCTCGAATTAATAGTAGAATTAGATTAAGCAAGTTACCGGGATTCTAAAAATACAAAGAACAAAAAAAACAGGGCTAGAGCGGGCTTACCATGAAGCTTGGAAGATGAACAAACCCTAGTCATGGTGTTCCCTTGCTACATTCGGCCATGGAGAAAAGAATTGAAGAAGATGATAACTTATTTCATGTTATTTTGTCTTTATTCATTAATTAAAGCATTTTACCAAAATGCCCTTAAATAACTTACTTACTAACCATGTCTATTTTTGTCCATAATATAACCAATGGTCTAATTTCCATTTACCTCCAATTTAAAATTTCATAGCAATTTAACACCTCTAGCTTCTAGAACTCAACTTTTGCACTTTTTTACAATTTAGTCCTTTTGACTAAATTGAGTGCTCAAACGTCAAAATTTTCGAACGAAATTTTCATGAAATCTTTTCGTGAAATTGTAGACCATAAAAATATAATAAGAAATAAAATTTTCCTCATCGAATTTGTGGTCCCGAAACCACTGTTCTGACTAGATCTAAAATCGGGCTGTTACATTAAGACTAACGTGTAATGTATTGATGACAAAGTGTTGTAATTGACGTGGGGTGTCAAAATCTATAACACCCCTTACTCGTGTCAGATGCTAGGACAGGAGACGAGGCATTACCAGACTTTTCATAATCAATCATTTTAAACTGAGACTTGAAATTTCATCCAAACATTTGCATACTTATATTAGACTTATTAGCATAATATAACATTTTCATACACATAGAATTTAACTATTAATAACTAATATTGATGGCCTTATACAAAATGAAGTATCAAATAACAAAGGCCAAAATAGTTATGATACATAACAAAATAACTAAGTGTTCTATACATGCCATAATTCCAAAAATAACATTTTCAAAATACCCAAAGAAAGTTGATAGTGTGATTTGATCTCTGACGATCATCGAATCCCGAGCTAGATTTGTAACACTATAAATAAGGAAAAAGAAAGGAGCGTAAGCATATAGCTTAGTAAGTAAGTATGTAAATAAATAACAAATCACCATCATACTTTCCTATTAATACAATCACAAGTGCACTTAAATTCACCATTGATTCAAATTCAGATAAGCTGTCTTTTCGAGTCACAGTCACTAAATTATTTTTATCTAAAGCTACAGAAATTCAAATTAAGATCTGTAAATTTTCCCTGAAACTAGACTCACATAAATTCTTACCATACAATTTTTAGATTTTTTTGTTCACCCAATTAATACAGTTTATTCTTTAAATTTTCCCTATTTCACTATTGACAGTTCCAACCTCTCTTCACTAAAAATGAATTAGGTCATTGTACAGAATTTGAATGTTGTTTTTGTTTGCTTCTTTTGAAAATATACTCATTAAGGATTATAAGCATATAAATTATAACACATAATTATTTTTGTACAATTTTCAATGATTTTCCAAAATTAGAACCGAGGATTTTGAAATCAATCCGACCCTATCTCACTAAGATTCAAATATCTCAAAATATATAACTCTTTTGCTTTCTCTGTTTCTTTTATGTAAAAATAGGCTCATTAATATTTAATTTCATATCTTATTCACTCTCTAATTCAATTTCCACCATTTTTGGTGATTTTTCAAAGTTATACAACTGCTACTGTCCAAAACTGTTTTGTTGCTAATTTTACTTTTTCATAATTTCACTTTCGCACTTTTAATCACTATCCAATTCAAAATTCACTTTTTCATTTTCAAGTCAATATTCAATTCAATTCCATTCCATACATATATTCATTATGAAACTACACTTAATCGTTACATAATCTCATGTGTTTTCACTTAGTAAATTTCCCAATGAACACTTCGAAATAATAATAATTACACGGTGGAATCAGCAGTTAGCAACCACCTTTATATTCAAGGTTATCCGGTAGAATCAGCAATTAGCAACCACCTTACTTACATGGATATCCGATGGAATCAGGACTTAGCAACCACCTTACTTACATGGATATCCGGTGGAATTAGCACTTAGCAACCACCTTTATATTCAAGGATATCCGGTCTAATCCGAGTGTTCAACCAGGAACCTTTACTTCACAACATTTTACCAACTTATCATAATTCAACCACATCTCGTACTCTACATCAAATAATTATTCTATAATCATCTATATTTCATCTAGGTACACAACCATAATTCATAATCTACATCAAATAATTATTCTATACTCAACCATAATTCATCAAGGTATTAAAATATAAATAAATAAATAAAAACAATGTATTATTCACATACAAACTTACATCGGTGCAAAATATTGTAATTTTTCAATTTAGTCCACAATCTTTTCCTTTCCCCGATCGAGGTTGATTCCGCGTCTTTCTTGATAATCAAGCTTGAAAGTGCCCAAAACCCTAGCTATGGAGGACTTATGAAATTCGGCAAAGGTTGAAGAAGTATGAACACATTTTGGCCTTATTTTCCCTTTTTAATTCATTCAAATACTAAATGACTAAAATGACCCTAATTAAAAAAATCCTATTTCACTTATCTCATGTTCAGTTTTGTCCACCAACTAACCAATGGTCTAATTACCATATAAGGACCCCCAATTTATAATTTCATAACAATTAGGTACCTTTAACATGTAAAACTCAACTTTTTCACTTTTTACAATTTAGTCCTTTTGGCTAAATTGAGTGCTCAAACGTCAAAACTTTCGAATGAAATTTTCACAAAATCTTTTCGTGAAATTGTAGACCACAAAAATATAATGATAATAATATTTCCTTTATCAGATTTGTGGTCCCAAAATCACTATTTCGATTAGGCCCTAAATTGGGCTGTTACAAAATCAATATATGAGTATGTGTGTTAGAGAACAACATATTGGTTTGACTCGCTATGAGTATGTTTCTTGGATTATTATGTAATAGTCACAACATTACTCATAGTGATTACTATGTATACGATCCTCAGACTTGAGATCTGTAACACCCCGAACCCGAGACCGTCACCGGAGTCGAACACGAGGTGTTAACAGACTTTTAAAAAAATTTTCCAGACACTGCCAATCTGCATAATAGTCGCTTTAAAAATCATATCATGAGTTCAGAAACTCGGAATCCAGTTCCGTAAATTTTCCCTGAAACTAGACTCATATGCTCATCTACATATTTTTTTCTAGAATTTTTGGTTGGGCCAATTAGTACAGTTTATTAGTCAAAGTCTCCCATGTTACAGGGATCGACTACCCTGACCTTTGCGCATTACGACTTGGATATCTCCCTGTACAGGGCTTCAATACTGATACCGTTTGTTTCTATAGAAACTAGACTCAGAGAGGAATCTATACATATATGGCTTGACTCCTAATTGTCTCTGGTTAATTTATAATGAATTTCCAAAGTCGGAACAGGAAATCCAGAAACCGTTCTGGCCCTGTCTCACAAGAACCTGAATATCTCTTAACATACTGTCCGTATGATTGTTTCGTTACTTTCCTATGAAAATAGATTCATCAAGGTTCGTTTACATAATTTATTCACTATTTAATTCCATTCCTACTATTTTTAGTGATTTTCCAAATCTACATCCCTGCTGCTGTCAGCATCTGCCTTTAAGGTAGACTTTACCTATTTCATGGTTTCCATGATTCAACTAGCCCTTTTTGCATAAATAGCACAATTTATGAAAGTGATTAACCATTCCCATGGCCAATCCTTGTCAAGCATATCCACACCAAATGATTATAACATTATACTCAAACACATATAAGCCATTTTCGCATGGCTATCCAAAATTTATACAAGTCCAAAGGGTCCACGACCCACAACAAACGGGTAGTCCTATACATGCCATTTCGAAGTTCAACCAAAATTGTACCAAAAGGGGGCTTTGATAGTGTGGGCGACTTTGACCTCAAGATCCCGAGTCCGATAGCTGGAGAACCAAATCTATAAAACAGAGGAGCAATGAAACAGAGTAAGCAATTTATGCTTAGTAAGTTTTGAGTAAGGAATTCCAGCACAACAAAAGTATAGCATTCAAATAGCTAAACGGATAATTTCATATGCACAAATTTTCGATATCATACTTGCTTCACATTATCAACCCTTATGTACATACACAAAAGATCAACTTAGCCAAAGGCCGGTAGCTCGTTTATCAACTGAGCGAATACTTATTTGTAAGGGCTCAACTAAATTCAAGCACATACGAAACATACCTCAATGTTAGGATGTTTCTAGAGTATTAACTGAAATTTTTACAGCAAGATCATTCATTCACGTACCTTCGGAATTTAACCGGATATAGCTCCTCGTTCAAATGCCTTTGGGACATAGCCCGGTTATAGTAATTCGCACAAATGCCTTCGGGACTTAACCCAGTTTTAGTAACTCGCACAAATGCCTTCGGGCTTAGCCCGGAATTAGTATCTCGCACAAATGCCTTCGGATCTTAGTCCGGATTTAGTATCTCGCACAAATGCCTTCGGATCTTAGTCCAGATATGGTCACTTAGTACAAAGCCTTCGGGACTTAGCCCGGACATCATTCAAATAACCATGCACATTTAACAATAAATCATGGCACATTCGTATTTCGTTTGCGTTAGCAAAACTCAAACACAAGACATTTATCATTCTTGCAATTTCGGCTCAATAGCCACACACAAAGAGCATGATTTTGTTTGCTTAAAACATGATCTAATCAAATCTTAATTTAAGCTCTCTTACTCAAGAACTTACCTCGGGTGTTGTTGAATGATTCCGATAGCTATTCGACCACTTTTTCCTTCCCTTTATCGGATTTAGTTCCCCTTTGCTCTTGAGCTTAATTAAACAAATAAATTGATTTAATTATTTGAGCATCGAAAAGAGGAACACAAGGCACTTAGCCCATATTTATACATTAGACATTAAGGTCACATATGTACGGAATCATGAATCAAACTCAACATTTTTGCTAATTTTTCCCCCTTGGCCGAATATGCATGTCTATTTTGGGGCCGATTTCAACACTTAATACATTCTACAAGTATGGTCACTTGTATTGACTAAACACCCTTTTGTTTCAAGTTCAAAACTTGGCTAATACACACATATATACACTAGTAAAGCATCCTCTCCCTTTCCATCAATTTAGCACATGCATTACTCATTAACCTACAAAAATTATATTCGGCCTTAGCACACAACTTGCTAGCCGATTCTTCCCCACCTAGCAACCAATGCACATATGTGCTCACTCAAAAATGCTAAAAAGGAGATTCAAGAATCATCAATCCACCATCACATGCATCATTAACAAGCTTCATATTTAGCATGCAATGGCATTAACACAAAATCCACCTAGGCCGAATCTTAACTCATCTTCATGCCTCATCACCACAACATCAAACATCAACCAAGAATGATGCATCCATGGCCGAGTGTCATTTCCATCACATAGCAAGATTTAGACCATGGGCTAGGTAGAACTCAAGCTAACAACTAAAATATGCATGCATCTCATGGAACATCACCAAACATACCTTAGCCTAGTCACATGCATGGCCGAACCTCTTCAACCTTTCTTCTTCCTTCCTCTTTAAAATTTTTGGCCAAGGATGAACCAAAGGATGAGCATTTTTTTCTTTGTTTTTCTTTCTAGTTTCGGCAAAATGGGGGGACAACCACACACCCTTTTTTTTTGTTTTCATCAC
The DNA here is from genome assembly GCF_007990345.1 of Gossypium hirsutum. Taxonomy (NCBI): domain Eukaryota; kingdom Viridiplantae; phylum Streptophyta; class Magnoliopsida; order Malvales; family Malvaceae; genus Gossypium; species Gossypium hirsutum. Next base: position 28,185,249 of record NC_053449.1, read on the forward strand.
ATTTCCTTTCATTATTATGCCCATGCTCCTTATTTTATTTTTTTCCACCCATGATGCACCAACAAGACATGTCTATGACATGTCTTGCCCATCACACTTGGTCTACCATGCTTGTCATGGCCGGCCACTACTAGTAGGGGGGAATTTGACATGCAAGTCCCCCCTTTTTCCACATGCTCTAATAGGTCCTTACGCATTGACCTATCACATTTTAAAATTTTCTCACATAAGTCCTATTCGATGAAATTCACTTACAATTAACAAAATTCAAACACGAAATTTTCACACATGCACATGTACATATAATGAGCATCAATTATGACGGTTAATAATTTTTACGACTCGGTTTACCGGTCCCGAAACCACTTCCCGACTAGGGTCAATTTTGGGCTGTCACAACTCTCCCCCACTTAAGAAATTTTCGTCCCCGAAAAGCTTACCGGTAAATAGGTTTGGGTATCGTTCTTTCATCGAGCTCTCGGTTTCCCAAGTAGCTTCCTCGATCCCATGTTTGAGCCATAACACCTTCACTAACGGAACCCTTTTGTTTCGCAACTCCTTCACTTCACGAGCTAGGACACGCATCGGTTCTTCTTCATAACTCATATCGGCTTGAATTTCAACCTCTGATGGGCTAATTATGTACGATGGATCAGATCGATAGCGTCGAAGCATCGAAACATGAAAGACGTCGTGAATCTTTTCAAGCTCAGGGGGCAAAATCAATCTATACGCAACCGGACCAACTCGTTCGGAGATTTCGTACAGCCCAATGAATCTCGGGCTCAACTTGCCCTTACAGCCAAACCTGAGTACCTTTTTCCAAGGCGAAACTTTAAGGAACACTTTATCTCCCACCTGATATTCAATGTCCTTTCGTTTCAAATCCGCATACGATTTTTGACGATCTGTGGCTGCTTTCAGACTTTCACGGATTACCTTTACTTTCTGTTCGGCATCTTTAATCAAATCAACTCCGAAAATTTTACTTTCACCGAGCTCGGTCCAAAACAATGGTGTACGGCATTTACGACCGTACAAAGCCTCGTAAGGTGCCATCTTAATACTTGATTGAAAACTATTGTTGTAAGCGAGTTCAATCAAAGGTAAATACCGTTCCCATGAACCACTGAACTCGAGGATGCAACATCTCAACATATCCTCAAGTATCTGAATTATCCGCTCGGATTGACCATCGGTTTGGGGGTGAAAAGCAGTGCTAAAATGCAGCTTGGTACCCAAATCTTCTTGCAATTTCTTCCAAAATCGTGAGGTGAATCTCGGATCTCTATCCGCCACGATAGAAATAGGTACCCCGTGTAATCTCACAATTTGAGAAACATACAATTCGGCTAGTTTATCCAATGAAAAATCCGTACGCACGGGGATAAAGTGAGCCGACTTAGTCAGTCTATCAACAACAACCCAAATCGCATCCTTCTTACTTGTTGACAATGGCAGTCCGGACACAAAGTCCATTGTGACTCGATCCCATTTCCACTCGGGTATCATGATCGGCTGAAGTAATCCTGAAGGCACTTGATGTTCCGCTTTCACTTGTTGACATATTAAACATCTCGAAACAAAGTCGGAGATGTCTCGTTTCATACCATGCCACCAAAACCAACGTTTCAAATCGTTGTACATTTTCGTACTCCCCGGGTGACTTGACATTCGGCTACAATGGGCTTCGTTCAGAATCATCGAAATGAGTTCCGAACTCCTTGGAATACACAAACGACTTCTGAACCTCAAACAATCATCATCATCAATTTGAAACTCCGATTCCTTGTTCGGAGCACACTCAGCCCGTTTTGCAACCAATTCATCATCAACTTTCTGGGATTCACGAATTTGATGAATCAATAATGGTTTGGCTTTTAATTCAGCTATTAACACATTGTCGGGTAGAACAGACAAGTGCACATTCATCGCTCGTAAAGCAAACAATGATTTCCGGCTTAAGGCGTCCGCAACCACATTAGCCTTTCCCGGGTGGTAATCAATGACAAGCTCGTAATCTTTCAACAACTCAAGCCAACGTCTTTGTCGCAGATTTAAGTCTCTTTGAGTCATCAAATATTTGAGACTTTTGTGATCCGAAAATACATGGCACTTTTCACCAAATAAGTAATGTCGCCATATTTTTAAAGCAAATACGATGGCAGCTAGTTCAAGATCATGGGTCGGATAATTTTTCTCATGTGGCTTTAATTGTCTCGACGCATAGGCCACCACTCGACCTTCTTGCGTCAATACGCAACCCAACCCAAGTAGGGATGCGTCACTATAAATGACAAACTCTTTGCCTGATTCGGGTAGCACTAAAATTGGAGCTTCAGTCAAATAAGTTTTTAGTTGATCAAAACTTTTCTGACATTTCTCCGTCCATTCGAACTTAACATCCTTTTGAAGTAGCTTCGTCATTGGTGTGGCTATCATCGAGAAACCTTTGACAAATCGTCGGTAATAACCGGCGAGTCCCAGGAAGCTCCGAACTTCGGTAATATTTCTTGGAGGCTTCCAGTTAAGTATGGCTGAAATTTTGTTCGGGTCAACTCGAATACCCGATGCGGATACCACATGACCCAAGAAGCTAACCTCTCTTAACCAGAACTCACACTTACTGAACTTAGCATATAACTGCTTATCCCGTAAAATTTGCAACACCAGTCTCAGGTGCTCAGCATGTTCGGTCTCATCTCTTGAATAGACCAAGATGTCATCAATGAACACAACTATGAACCGATCCAAATATGGTCTGAAGATCCGATTCATCAAATCCATAAATACCGCAGGGGCATTAGTGAGCCCAAACGGCATCACTAAGAACTCGTAGTGACCATATCTCGTTCTGAAGGCAGTTTTGGGTATGTCTGAATCTCGAATTCGCAACTGATAATAGCCCAATCTCAAATCTATTTTTGAGAACACTGAGGCTCCCTTCAGTTGGTCGAACAAATCATCGATACGTGGTAACGGATATTTGTTCTTTATCGTCACTTTATTCAGTTGACGATAGTCAATGCACAACCTCATGGTTCCGTCCTTCTTTTTCACGAACAATACTGGTGCACCCCAAGGTGAGAAACTTGGTCGAGCAAAACCTCTATCCGTCAATTCTTGCAACTGAGCTTTCAACTCTTTTAACTCGGTTGGTGCCATACGATACGGAGCTATCGAAATCGGCGTAGTCCCAGGTACAAGCTCAATACCAAACTCTACCTCCCGAATAGGTGGTAAACCCGGTAATTCTTCAGGAAAAACATCCGGGTATTCACAAACCACCGGCACAGATTCGGGTTTCTTTTCTAATTCTTTGTCATCAAGTACATACGCAAGGTATGCTTCGCACCCTTTTCTTACATATTTCTGGGCCAACATTGCTGATATTACAGCTGGCATCCCCTCCAAGTCCGTAGACTCAACTCGGATTACTTCGTTATTTGCGCACCTCAAATCAATAGTCTTGCTTTTGCAATTCACAACCGCATCATGCGTGGTCAACCAATCCAAACCAAGAATAACATCAAATTCATCAAACGGCAAAAGCATCAAGTCCGCCAGAAAACAGGAACCTCAAATTTCTAGGGGACATTTCTTACACACTTTGTCGACAAGCACGTAACGACCCAAGGGATTTGACACCCGAATTACGAACTCAGTAGACTCAATAGGTAAAGTCTTACTGGATGCTAAGGTTCCACATATGTAAGAATGAGTAGAACCGGGGTCAATCAAAGCAATTACATTAGTATCAAAGAGAGTAAAAGTACCGGTAATAACATCAGGCGAATAAGCATCCTCGCGGGCACGTATAGCATAAGCTCTAGCAGGCGCACGAGCCTCAGATCTGGTCGTAGCATCTCTAGATCCTCTCTGACCACCACTAGCATTGCCCGTATTTCCAGATGGTCTACCTCGAGCAGTGGTAGCACCCGGTTTCCCACTCTGATTTACATTCTGTTCAGACAACCTCGGGCAATCTTTAATGAAGTGGTCAACTGATCCGCACTTGTAACAGGAGCGGTCAGGGAATCTACAACTCCCCGAATGCCATTTACCGCAATATCGACATTTCGTTCTGTCTCGACGTTCATTCCCAACACTGGCGACCGAAGTGCCTCGTGTACCCACAGGGGGTCGATCACGATCTTGTCTAAAAAGGCCCGAAGTGCCTCTCGACCAGCCCACATCATCTCGAAATTTCTTCGATGCCTGTTGAAGAGACTTTCCCGAAGATCTTTTACGAAACTCTCCAGTTCCCTCATCAACTTTTTGTTTTTCTTTTCTAAGCTCTTCGGCTTTACAAGCTCGCTCGACAAGCACTACGAACTCTCGTATTTCAAGAACGCCAACGAACATTTTTATATCTTCATTCAGCCCATCCTCGAAGCATTTACACATGATAGCCTCGGACGAAACACATTCCCGAGCGTATTTGCTAAGTCTAACAAATCTTCGCTCGTAATCAGTAACCGACATGGAACCTTGCTTAAGCTCAAGAAATTCCTTCCGTTTTTGATCAACAAATCTCTGACTGATATACTTTTTCCGAAACTCAGTTTGGAAAAACTCCCAAGTTACTTGCTCCCGGGGCACAACAGAAGTCAGAGTACTCCACCAATAGTAGGCAGAATCGCGTAGCAAGGAGATAGTACACTTTAGGCATTCATCGGGTGTACAAGATAGCTCATCGAGTACCCGGATAGTGTTGTCCAACCAAAATTCAGCTTGCTCGGCATCGTCGCTATCCGTAGCCTTAAATTCAGTAGCCCCATGTTTTCGGATTCTGTCAACTGGGGGCTTATTTGACCTTATTTGGTCAGTTACCGGAGGTATTGTAGGTGCGGGGGTGGTATTAGTCGGGAATGGAGGTTGTGGAACAGCCGTATTAGTTCTAATATATTGGTTGAACCAATCATTCATCACGCTATAGAAAGCTTGTCTAGCTTCATCATTCGGGTTACTAGCATTAGGTTGAGAGTCCGCCGGCGCTGTCCCTTGTGCAGGAGCAGGCGCTACACTCTCAAGATCATCAGCTACCTCTCGGTCGGGATCGGGATACATTACTATAAATAAACACATTTGCAAATGTCAGAAATCACCTCACTATCAAATAATCACATAAAATGGCATGTATAGCTAGACCCAACGCATTACGGTAGTCCTAGAATCGACTAAACCGTAGCTCTGATACCAATCAAATGTAACACCCCGAACCCGAGACCGTCACCGGAGTCGAACACGAGGTGTTAACAGACTTTTAAAAAAATTTTCCAGACACTGCCAATCTGCATAATAGTCGCTTTAAAAATCATATCTTGAGTTCAGAAACTTGGAATCCAGTTCCGTAAATTTTCCCTGAAACTAGACTCATATGTCCATCTACATATTTTTTTTCTAGAATTTTTGGTCGGGCCAATTAGTACAGTTTATTAGTCAAAGTCTCCCATGTTACAGGGATCGACTACCCTGACCTTTACGCATTACGACTTGGATATCTCCCTGTACAGGGCTTCAATACTGATGCCGTTTGTTTCTATAGAAACTAGACTCAGAGAGGAATCTATACATATATGGCTTGACTCCTAATTGTCTCTGGTTAATTTATAATGAATTTCCAAAGTCGGAACAGGAAATCCAGAAACCGTTCTGGCCCTGTCTCACAAGAACCTGAATATCTCTTAACATACTGTCCGTATGATTGTTTTGTTACTTTCCTATGAAAATAGATTCATCAAGGTTCGTTTACATAATTTATTCACTATTTAATTCCATTCCTACTATTTTTAGTGATTTTCCAAATCTACATCACTGCTGCTGTCAGCATCTGCCTTTAAGGTAGACTTTACCTATTTCATGGTTTCCATGATTCAACTAGCCCTTTTTGCATAAATAGCACAATTTATGAAACTGATTAACCATTCCCATGGCCAATCCTTGTCAAGCATATCCACACCAAATGATTATAACATTATACTCAAACACATATAAGCCATTTTCGCATGGCTATCCAAAATTTATACAAGTCCAAAGGGTCCACGACCCACAACAAACGGGTAGTCCTATACATGCCATTTCGAAGTTCAACCAAAATTGTACCAAAAGGGGGCTTTGATAGTGTGGGCGACTTTGACCTCAAGATCCCGAGTCCGATAGCTGGAGAACCAAATCTATAAAACAGAGGAGCAATGAAACGGAGTAAGCAATTTATGCTTAGTAACTTTTGAGCAAGGAATTCCAGCACAACAAAAGTATAGCATTCAAATAGCTAAACGGATAATTTCATATGCACAAATTTTCGATATCATACTTGCTTCACATTATCAACCCTTATGTACATACATAAAAGATCAACTTAGCCAAAGGCCGGTAGCTCATTTATCAACTGAGCGAATACTTATTTGTAAGGGCTCAACTAAATTCAAGCACATACGAAACATACCTCAATGTTAGGATGTTTCTAGAGTATTAACTGAAATTTTTACAGCAAGATCATTCATTCCCAAATCACGTACCTTCGGAATTTAACCGGATATAGCTCCTCGTTCAAATGCCTTCGGGACATAGCCCGATTATAGTAATTCGCACAAATGCCTTCGGGACTTAACCCGGATTTAGTAACTCGCACAAATGCCTTCGGGCTTAGCCCGGAATTAGTATCTCGCACAAATGCCTTCGGATCTTAGTCCGGATTTAGTATCTCGCACAAATGCCTTCGGATCTTAGTCCGGATATGGTCACTTAGCACAAAGCCTTCGGGACTTAGCCCGGACATCATTCAAATAACCATGCACATTTAACAATAAATCATGGCACATTCGTATTTCGTTTTCGTTAGCAAAACTCAAACACAAGACATTTATCATTCTTGCAATTTCGGCTCAATAGCCACACACAAAGAGCATGATTTTGTTTGCTTAAAACATGATCTAATCAAATCTTAATTTAAGCTCTCTTACTCAAGAACTTACCTCGGGTGTTGTCGAACGATTCCGATAGCTATTCGACCACTTTTTCCTTCCCTTTATCGGATTTAGTTCCCCTTTGCTCTTGAGCTTAATTAAACAAATAAATTGATTTAATCATTTGAGCATCGAAAAGAGGAACACAAGGCACTTAGCCCATATTTATACATTAGACATTAAGGTCACATATGTACGGAATCATGAATCAAACTCAACATTTTTGCTAATTTTTCCCTCTTGGCCGAATATGCATGTCTATTTTGGGGCCGATTTCAACACTTAATACATTCTACAAGTATGGTCACTTGTATTGACTAAACACCCTTTTGTTTCAAGTTCAAAACTTGGCTAATACACACATATATACACTAGTAAAGCATCCTCTCCCTTTCCATCAATTTAGCACATGCATTACTCATTAACCTACAAAAATTATATTCGGCCTTAGCACACAACTTGCTAGCCGATTCTTCCCCACCTAGCAACCAATGCACATATGTGCTCACTCAAAAATGCTAAAAAGGAGATTCAAGAATCATCAATCCACCATCACATGCATCATTAACAAGCTTCATATTTAGCATGCAATGGCATTAACACAAAATCCACCTAGGCCGAATCTTAACTCATCTTCATGCCTCATCACCACAACATCAAACATCAACCAAGAATGATGCATCCATGGCCGAGTGTCATTTCCATCACATAGCAAGATTTAGACCATGGGCTAGGTAGAACTCAAGCTAACAACTAAAATATGCATGCATCTCATGGAACATCACCAAACATACCTTAGCCTAGTCACATGCATGGCCGAACCTCTTCAACTTTTCTTCTTGCTTCCTCCTTAAAATTTTTGGCCAAGGATGAACCAAAGGATGAGCATTTTTTTCTTTGTTTTTCTTTCTAGTTTCGGCAAAATGGGGGGACAACCACACACCCCTTTTTTTTTGTTTTCATCACATTTCCTTTCATTATTATGCCCATGCTCCTTATTTTATTTTTTTCCACCCATGATGCACCAACAAGACATGTCTATGACATGTCTTGCCCATCACACTTGGTCTACCATGCTTGTCATGGCCGGCCACTACTAGTAGGGGGAATTTGACATGCAAGTCCCCCCTTTTTCCACATGCTCTAATAGGTCCTTACGCATTGACCTATCACATTTTAAAATTTTCTCACATAAGTCCTATTCGATGAAATTCACTTACAATTAACAAAATTCAAACACGAAATTTTCACACATGCACATGTACATATAATGAGCATCAATTATGACGGTTAATAATTTTTACGACTCGGTTTAGCGGTCCCGAAACCACTTCCCGACTAGGGTCAATTTTGGGCTGTCACAAGATCATCATTATCCCAACATCGTGAGTCGTATATTTTGATACAGTCAAACGTCCACCATAACTGGTTGTTCTATAAAGGCTGATGTTGGATATACCACAACCTATATAGTGGGATATGGTTGATGAATATAGGATTTGTCCCCCCTACATCATGGGAGCAATATCTTAGGCGACTTGATTGAGTGAGACTAAAAATGCATGGTCATGGTTGAATAAGTTGATATGAGTTATCATACTTATTTGTTTATCATAGTATACTCAAGATATCAAGAAACATTAGATGGACTATGCAAGTGTGACTATTCCATGACTTTTTTCCATTCTAGATATAAAGGACAAAAGGATTTAATACATTAAGGGTTAATCAAAGAGAGGTTATGTCGAAAAAGGATTTAATCAATGAAGGGTTAATCACAGAGAGGTTATGTCGAATCATGACTGCTTGTAACTTAGGTAGCAATGATGCATTACTAGATGACACTCGTTGTTTGTAATATTAGAATCGTTCTAGTATTATTTCCAACATTACAAGAACCTATAGGGTCACATCCTGTGGTTGATACAAACAGAATCCAAAGGTAATTGGTATTGTTTTTTTAGTTGTCACTTGAATTAAATTTATAACAAAATTAATTTTATTACAGAATTAAATTTTTTAGTTGGTATTCTCGAAGTAGAAAATATAGGGTTCTTAAGAAAAACCTAATATACCCAAAATATAAAGAATGTGGTCTAGCAGCCATCAAATAGATTTTTCTCTCTGAAAAGTTTAAGAGAGTTCTGGCTGTTCATTGTCACACCGGGTGGATTACGTAGAGGCTGAAACTTTTCGTAGTGGCTTGGAATCAACATACGATTGTGTAATCAGTTTCACAACAGTTATCTTCGGTTTTCCAGATGATTAAAGGTAAGCTCATACCCTTCTCACCCCGATTCATTCCTTACACATAGATCTCTGGATGTGATCAAAAAAATTATTTTTTTCGTTTTGCCATAGGGTGTACCGGTGTTCTAACAAAGAGATGCATACGAACAATACTAATGATGTTTAAGAAGCTCCTAGAAGCTAACAATGAACTTGAACCAGAGGAAGTAGTTGCATCGACAGTTGAGCCAAACGTAGAAATGATTAAAGATTCTACTGTTGCAAAAATACCAGTGCCTTCAAGACTAGAAGAGAAGTAAAAGCAGGATGAAGACAAGTTTGTAAGTTTTCTAAAGTTGTTGAAAACGTTAAATGTTAATCTACCTTTGATTGAATAAATTGAGAAATCTCCTAAACATGCTAAGTTCTTAGAAGAAATTATGCCTAGGCGTAGAAAAACGAAGGTAGGTGAACAAGTTAATATAAGCACTTCCTGTAGTGCTATTATTTTGAGATAGGTTCCCCAAAATTGAAAAACCCAGAAAGTTTTACTATTCCCATAGAGATAGGAATCATTCATTTTAATGGAGCTCTATGTGACCTAGGAGCTAGAATTAATTTAATTTAATGCATTTACCTAAAAAATACCCAGAGAACAGTACAGTTGGCCGATAGATCCTTAGTGTATCCAAAAGGAGTATTGGAAGGTTTGTTAATCAAAGAGCGTAGCTTTATCATCCCAGTTGATTTGTGGTCCTAGATTTTGTGGAAGGTCGAGAAATACCAATGCTGCTAGGTAGACCTTTTTTAGCCACCTTAAGGTCCCTTATTGATTTAGAAAAAAATGAATTAACCATGAAAATCAATGGTGAGACCGAAAATCAATTGGATTCATCCATCTCAACATAAAATATTTCCATGTAACTTACCATTTCAAAGTCTTTCATATATACAAGTCTTGGTTCATATTGAACACTTATCATATCCTTGTAAATTCATGCCCATTGAACCAAATAAAATACCATTGAATATGCGAGATAGCTCACACGAAGTGTGTGAACATATAACCATATTTTGTCAATTCATTTACATATATGCCCACACGAGTTGTGAGTAAGTGATACGAACTCGTTTCGTGATTGATTCGAGTCATTAGTGATGCCCCATCGTGAATTGAGTAGAATAGAATCGTTTTGGTTTAAAAGAAACAAAATAGAGATAATGGCTTCAAACAAATGTAATAAACAAAATAGATAGGAAACAATAATAAATTAATTGGCTAAGACCGAGAATGAACCAGCAATAATGAATTGTTGACCCGAGTCTCAAAAATGGTTCTTAGGTGTTTTTCGGTTTAAAGAAATAGCAAGGAACCTTGACCCACTATCAACTATGATAGGAACCAAAGGTATATTGAACGCCACACCAAAGGTGATAAGTTCAGCAACAAAGAAAAGATGGACGCCACAAGCTATGCTTGATAAGTTAAATCAATTCCGTAAGAACAAAGAGAATTGGATAGCTCACAACTCCAATATTTCATCTATATTCAGCAAAAGTTCCATCTCTAAGGCTTATTACATCTATTTATAATGCTAGAACAAGGTAACTGAATGGTCAAAAACATCCAACTTAATGTACCATAAAAACTCATGTCTTTTCTTATGCTTGAACCAAATAACTCCTTCCATAAAATCACTTCAATTCAGCTGATTTGAATGTCTTTAATGGCTTAAAAATGACTCTTGAGTTGTCCTTGGCCAGCTGAATAGACACCATCTTTTAACCAGCTCCTTAATGACATTTTAAGGCTTGATTCAATTCTCTTGAAAGCTCAAAAGAACTGCTGGAAGAAGAAGGGTTGCTGCCAAATTTTAATAGTCATAAAATGCTCTTTAAACACTCCTTTAATGATGTTTAAGCTTCCTTTATAACAGCCCCTTTAATTGTAACTGAAAATAACTTGAACAGCCACTTAATTAAATGTATAACAGCCTTGAATTGTAACCACTATGAGCTGAAAAGTCACTTGCAATAAACACATTAAAATGAGTTTATTAAAGACATGGAAAACACTTATTAATCATAACACACATTAAACTTACTTAAATAAATGAACTAAAACATATATGCAATAATTATTCCAGCAACTAGTTTAATTAAAGAAGCATAATTAAATGAACTTAACTCATGCATCAATAAATAATCCTAGGAACTAGATTAATTAAGAACAACACTTATTAAATAATGTTCAACAAAACCACTTATTAATTAAAACTAAGATGAGTTGAATAAATGTCCAGCAACTCATTTATTAAACTAAGATGCTTAAATGCATGGTTTTGAAATGCAAATTTAACTAACATGAAAGTTACATAATTAAACTAACTTGACTTAATTTAATGATGCAAACTTAACTAACATGAAAGTTACATAATGCATGACTTTATTAAATGCAGAACACATATTAATGATGTGCAAACTATGACATAATTAAAAACACAAACTAAAATAACTAAAAATTAATGAATCAAAGTCCTTATTTTCCAGCAGCCAAATTGACAAACTGAAATTAAAAACTTCATTTTGCACTTGGGCCCCTCGAGTTTGGGCCAATCTCGGTAGCATCGAGTTGTGTCGTAACATGATGAGACCGGGATTGCATCAGTAAGTATGCTCACACGAGATGTGAATAAGTATGCTTACACGAGCTATGAAATGGGCCTACTCACATGAGCTGTGGGTCAAAATGTAAGCTACACGATGATGTTCACACGAGCTATTGATATCCGCAACACATGTCAGACCTCAGCCATTGGTAGGACATTCAAGACCAACACCCAAAAAATGTAAACCCTAATGACATGTCATTCGTATACTATGAATTCCAAAGGTTCAAACGGGCTCAATAATCATCGTACATCATTGAATTTACGTAGTTTCATAACATGATAAATTGTATAATAACATTTATATTTATTCATTTTCAATAAAATCATATATTAACATTAAATTTAATCAACATTATGCATAATATAATTCATACGAACTTCCCTGGCAAAATTGCAGAAATATCAAAGTATAAGGGCATTTTGGTAATTTTTTATTCTCCTCGATTTTCCACCTAATCTTGATCTAAATTAATAATTTCATTCAATCTATTAATTTAGATAGTAAAATAATGTATTTTATTCAATTTAGTCATTTTTTAAATTTTTACAAAATTGTCCCTAAAGTTTTACTTTTATTCAATTTAGTCCTTGAGCCTAAAACATGCAAATTAACCATTTTACCAAAAATTGAGCCTAGACAAATACTCATGGCATCTAATATAGCCCATTATTGCAATAATTTCACATCAAATCCTTGTACTTTTACTATTTTAACAATTTAGTCCCTAATCAATAAATTCATCAAAAATCACTTAATAAAATACTTTTAAATAATAACTAATATCTCAAATTCATCATTTAACATCTAAATCACAAGGTTCATCAATGACAACAATCAAAATCTTTAACAATTTCAAAATCGAAGGTATGGGCTAGCTGGACCTAGTTGCAATGATATTAAAAACATAAAAAATTATTAAAAATGGGACTAAAATGGACTTACATGCATACATGGAAGCTTGGCCAAAGCTTTAAAATCTAACAATGGCTTTCTTCTTTCTCAATTTCGACAAAACATTGAAAAGAAAAAGATGATTTCTTTATTTTATTTTATTACCTTATAATTTTTTTATTCTAATTAATAAAACATATATATTTTCATCATAAGACAAATCCAACCGCCCACTCGTATATATAATATGGTATATTTACTATATTAGTCCATAAATTTAATTTTCCATAGCAATTAAACATCTTTAGTTAGTAGAATTAAAATTTTACACTTTTTACGATTTAATCCTTTTTAACTAATTAACTATCGAAACGTTAAATTTTTTCAATGAAAATTTAATACCACATTAATGACACCCCGTATATATTTATAAAATTATTTACGACTCGGTTTAAAGAAATCGCTTTGCAAACATGCCAACTCTTACCACTTTGGCCATATAACCAAGCATCAATTTGATCTTATAAACATCAACCTCTAAACATCAAAGTGCCAAAAGCACACCAACCATCAAGGCATCAAATACCATAAGTTTCACAAATTCAAAGCAACATTACATGCCAATATCATTAACTAAACATTAGTCACAAGTCCACCTATACATGCCATTATAACCACGACCAAAGTATCAAAATTTACCGATAAAATCAATGGAAGGTGTGATGGATCTCCAACAAGCTTCCAACCCGGTCGAGCTTCCGATAATTTGTAAAGTAAGAGAAAAATAACCACATAAGCAATGAATGCTTAGTAAGCTTGTATAAACTTTAAGCGTAATATTTCATCTCAATAATAAACTTTATAGAATAAACATAAACCTATACCAATGTCATAAAGTTTATAAATCTATGTAATCATCAACCTTTTTATACTATTATATACCTTTCAATTTACTTACTTTCCATTTCATTCACAATGCTTATCATAAGCCTAAACAACATTGTCAAGTTCCGATTCGATGTATTTATCCATGAAATAGGTAGATTCATCCATACCATAAATAGTTTGCTCACATATAAATACATCATTTAACTCATCAATTCTTTTATATCATCATACTATATCCCAGTTATGAACTTCCCATTTCACTTCATTTTCTTACCCGTTCCATTTGCATATTACCAAGCATTGGCATAAAAAATCAACCATCTACATAAGCTTAGTACAAGACTATATATCATCATCAATGCACGAGTTAGGGCACACATACATATATAACTTGAATTAAACATATGATGATCAATTTCCATGTGCACATCTTTCATTTGAATCATTTAACCTTCCATGAACATATGCATAAGGCCAAGTGAAAGCTTACCTTTTCAATGCATAACTTCAAAATAAAACATCATACAACCCAACCAATAGCTTGACACATCAATAACACATGTTAGTTCATTTAAGCATAATTCATTTGAATTTAACATGAATAACCATTATACTGTGCTTAATTCAATTGGATTTATCATCCATCTCAACATAACATATTTTCCATGTAACTCACCATTTCAAAGTCGTTCATACATACAAGTCTTGGTTCATATAGAACACTTACCATATCCTTGTAAATTCATGCCCGCTGAACCAAATAAAAAATCATTGGATACTCGGGATAGGCTCACACAAAGTGTGCTAACATATAACTGTAGTCCATCAATTCCTTTACATATATGCTCACACAAGCTGTGAATAAGTATGCTCACACGAGTTGTGAAATGGGCCTACTTACACGAGCTGTAGGTCAGAATGTAAGCTACACGATGTTGCTCACATGAGCTGTGGAGTATCTGCAACACATGCCGGACCTCAGCCATCGGTAGGACATTCAAGATCAGCACCCGAAACATGTAAGCCCTAATGACATGTCATTTGTATCCTACAAATTCCTAAGGTTCAAACGGGCTCGATAATTGTCGTACGTCGTTGGATTTACATCGTTTCATAACATGATAAATTGCATAATAGCATATATATATTGATTCATTTTCAATAAAATCATATATTAACATTCAATTTAATCAACATTATGCATAATACAGTTCATATGAACTTACCTGGCACTTTGTTAATTTTTCATTCTCCTCGATTTTCCACCCGGTCATGATCTAAATTAATAATTTCATTCAATCTATTAATTTAGACACTAAAATAATGTTTTTTATGCAATTTAGTCCTTTTTAAATTTTATTCAATTTAGTCCTTGAGCCTATAACATGCAAGTTCACCATTTTTTTTCAAATTTAAGCTTAGCTTCACATCAAATCCTTGTATTTTTACTATTTTAACAATTTAGTCCTTAATCGATAAATTCATTAAAAATCTATTAACAAAATGCGTTTAATTATCAATCAACATTTCAAATTCATCATTTAACATAAAAAATCACAAGAGTCATCAATGACAACATTCAAAATTTTTAACAATTTCAAAATCAAAGATACGGGATAGCTGGACCTAGTTGCAAATAGGACTAAAATGGACTTACATGCATATATGGAAACTTGGTTGAATCTTCAAAATCTAACAATGGCTTTCTTCTTTCTCAAATTCAATAAAAACATTGAAAAGAAAAAGATGATTTCTTTAGTTTATTTTATTACCTTATAATTTGTTTTATTTTAATTAATAAAACATATATATTTTCATAATAAAATAAAGCCAACCACCCACTCATATATATTATGGTATATTTATCATATTAGTCCATAAATTAAAATTTCCATAGCAATTAAACATCTTTAGTTAGTAGAATTAAAATTTTCACACTTTTTTACGATTTAGTCCTTTTTAATTAATTAACTATCGTCAAGTTAAAAATTTTCAATGAAACTTTAATTCCTCCTTAATGACACTCCGTAAATACTTATAAAATATTTACAACTAGGTTTATATAAACGAGGTCTCGATACCTCATTTTCTAAAACCACTTGACCTTAGGGTCTTACCACTTGAACTTAATGAATCGTTTAAATAACATAATTATCAAATGAAAAACCTTTATAAAAACACATTTGACTCGTAAATATTAAATAATAATATTTATGAACTTACTCGTCAGATTTGGTAGCCCGAAACCATTATTTCTGACACCACTGAAAAACAGGCTATTACAAGAATAACCCACTAAAGCTGTCGAATGATTGCGATATTCTTTTGACTTTTTTGATGGCGATTGATATGATTTTCCCGTTGATCTCTTACCCGAATCATGAGCCTCATTATTAGCATTTCTTTTAGGTTTACTCAATTCTTCAGTTTTGTGCGCTCTATGTCTTCATTCAGCTCATCTTCAAACTTTTTGCATATAGTAGTCTCTATTGGTATACATTCTTGGGCATACTTGCTCAATCGAACAAATTCCATCTCATATTCAGATACTGACATCCGACCCTATTTCAGCTTGAGAAACTCTTTACGTTTCTTGTCAAGAAATCTCTGGCTCATATACTTCTTTCAAAATTCAATTTGAAAGAATTCCCAGTCTACTCGCTCTCTCGGCACAACTGAAACCAGTGTGGTCCACCGCTAATAGGCTAAGTCTTTCAATAAGGAAACATCACATTTCACGCATTTAGCCTGTATACAAGATAATTCATCGAACACTTTAATCGTATTTTCCAACCAGAACTTGAATCTCTTCGGATCATCATCAGACGTAGCTCTAAACTCTTCAGCACCATATTTACGGATTTTATCGACTGGAGGCTCGCTAACTCGTATTGGTTCCAAACCCTGAGGAACTACGAGAACCATTTGGGGAACAGGTGGGGGTGGAAGTCGTTGAGCCATTGGGTTCATTCCTACAAACTTCGTAAACCATTCTTTCATCATTTGGAAGAAGGCTTCCTTAGCATCTCCTCCTTGAACCTTAGATACGAGTCCAATACCATTCGACACTGCTTCATGAATTGAAGCTTGCGCGTTACTTTCAGCCTCATCAGAATCGGCTCAGTTGGATGACATTATATATATGAAAGCATAGTTCAAATCGAGTCAGGAGTTACCACACTATCAAAGGATATATAATGGCATGTATTTCTAGACTCGTACACACTACGTTAAGCCCAAGAATCGACTAAAACATAGTAACACCTTTAACTCAATTCCATTGCTGGAATAAGGTTACGAAGCATTACCATAAAACCGTAACATAAAAACATACATTTCCAAACATTCATATAAATATAGCATAATCCTTTCATATACATGCATATTATCCCTTAATCGAGCCTTCGAGGCCTTAGAAACACTTTAGAAATGATTCAAGACTAAATCGAAAACATTTGGAACATTGAGTAAAAGGTTAGAAATTTTAAACTGCAGGGGTCACACGGCTGTGTGGCCAGGCGATGTGACTCACACGACTGAGATGCACGCTTTTGTCTGAGGTTGTGTAACAATCAAAATAGGGACATATGATTGTGTCCCAGTCCGTGTCTGTGCCCGTGTAACTCTATGAGTTGGGTCACACGGCCAAGCCACACGCTCATGTACTAGGCCGTGTAACACTTGAAATGGCCTCACACACCCATATTCCAGGCCGTGTGACTGCCTGACTTGGAACCTTTAAACTTACTAGGGACACATCCCCTTGTCACATGACCGTGTGTCACACACAGCTGAGACACACGCCTGTGTCTTAGGCTGTGTGGACAAGAAATTGGCCAAAATCAAGCCATTTCCTTCACCCATTTCCAGCATGAACCTAAACACAATTTGCACATATGACCAAGGCATCAAAACAAACCCAAACATGCATAAAGTGACCAATTTACTATATCATTAACCCATCCAACAAATATGCCAATAAGGCACCTCAATCACAATCAAACTAGCATATCTAAACTTATGCATAATTGACCCTATCTCATTCATACATACACATCTATCTCATATCTATCTCAAACATAGCCTAACTTGACCACGTTCCAAACATATACCAAATTGGCTAATGAAATCATGCATCAACTTAACCATAATATCAAACATCAACAAGTTGCCATAAGTACCAAAAGTATACCAACCATAATAACACATATACATGCCAACTTATCGACTAACATAAACTGCAAGTCCACCTATACATGCCATTATAACCTTGGCCAAAACATTAAAACTACCAATATAATCGTTGGATAGTGTGATAGGTCTTCGACGAGCTTTCGAATCAATCGAGCTTCTGATAATCTATAAAAACATAAGAAAGAAAACTACGTAAGCGTATAATGCTTAGTAAGTTAGTGTAACATGAACATAACTTACCATTTCAATGCAAAAGTTTAAATTTAAACATGATACAATCCAAACCATAGCTTGGCACAAGCCTAAGCTGTTAGAGTATGCCCAAAGATCAATCATGAGATGGTTGTAATAACATACTTGATTTATTATGTTTATTAATATAAGGCGTTACCATTATTATTTCAGTTTCTTTTCTGTCTATATAAATAATTGTTTTATAATAATGTCCTGAGAATAATATGATTATTCTTAAAAGTTCCTTAGTCAAGTATTATTGTTGGATAGGACAACGATAATGCATTAAGACTAACGTGTAGTTGATTGATGATAAAGAGTTGTCATTGATATGGAATGTCAGAATCATTACATGAATATGTGTGTTAGAGAACAACATATTGGACTGACCCGTTATGAGTATGTTTCTTGGATTATTATGTAATTGTCACGACATTACTCATAATGATTAATATTTATATGATCCTCAGACTTGAGATCATCATAATCCCAACATCGTGAGTTGTATATTTTGATACAGTCAAACGTACACCGTAACTGGTTGTTCTATAAATACTGATGTTGGATATACCACAATCTATGTAGAGGGATATGGTTGGTCGATATAGGATAAGTCCCTCCTACATAATGGGAGTAATATCTTAGGCCACTTGATTAAGTGAGACTAGAAATGCATGGCCATGGTCAAATAAGTTGATATTAGATGTCATACTTATTTGTATATCGTAGTCTGCTTAAGATATCAAGGAACATGGAATGGACAATGCAAGTGTGACTATTCCATGACTTGTGTCCAATCCAGAGATAAAGGACTTAAGGATTATTGCATAAAAGGTTAATCATAAAAAGGTTATGTCGAATCATGATCTCTTGTGACTTGGTAGCAATGATGCATTGTTAGATGCCACTCATTGTTCGTAGCATTAGAATCGTTCTAGTGTTACTGCTAACGTTACAGAACCTACAGGGTCACACCCTATAGTTGAAATGAACAGAATAAATCATAGTTGATATTGTTTTTGGGGTCGCTTGAATTAAATTAATTATAGAATTAATTTAATTCGGTAATCAAATTTCCAACACATTATGTACAAGGTTGTTGTACGTATAGTGAGGACATGAATTTGGTTAGCATAAGAATTCAAATAAATATATGGTTTACCGAACTTATATTATAATTAATGTAATTATAATTTTCAGATTAAAATATTATTATATTTATTTAATTCTTAAAAAACCCCTAAAACAAAAGGATATATATAATCCCGTTTTTCTTTGTTTGAGTCTAGCAGCCGTCAAAGAAAAATAACTCTCAAAACTATTTTGGGGATTCCTTTCGTTCGTAGTCAACTAGGTGGATTACGTAGAGGCCGGAATCATGATAGATTGCGGTTTGGTTCGACAGCAGATCAGACTACTCGTTGTTGAGGTGTTGCTGTCTACTCTGAATAAACATTAGGTAATTTCGCCACCTTTTCACCTCGATTCGTTCCTCTCACATGGATCCTTGGTTAGGATCACTGGATTTTTATTTTTTGCTGCACCATAGGGGTGCCGGTGATCCAACAGTGGTATCAGAGCCACTTGTGTGATACAGATTCGGGTTTAAATACTTGGGTGATGCAATTGTATGAGATGCATGCTTTAATTTTAGTAAATTTCGACTGTTTAAATCGTTTAATACTAACCTGATAACTGTTCCTTTTGACAATGGATTAAATGTTAATCAAGATGTATGGCCTCTTTGGTTTTATGTTATTACAGTTAAATGTTAACAGATCTATAATGGTGCGACGGTGGTGTTGACAGTTTCCAGTAAAAGTTAACTGGTTAGTGGAACAAGGGTTGTTCTGGCATGAAACCCCAGGGATTAAAATCTCAAAAACACGATTATGTTGATAAAAGTTATCAAATCGTGAGGTTTTACTTGAATGGGCCCGCTCCCTTCACCGCCTCAGCCCCCATCTTCTTAAAGTATTTTTTATATATAATAAATAAAACTTGGTGGGCCATAAAGTTGAAAGGATATGTTTTAATACACCTTAACAAAAGTGTTTATTTGTATATGCTATTTTTGACATGCACGGTGTTTGAAATGCATAGTTATAGCCTAACAGCCCATTTGATAAAAAAAGGTTGTAATTTATAAATACGGCCTGCGTGTCGTGCCTTGCTACTATTCTCTTGTATTTCTCTTCTCAACTTACTCCCTCGTATGTAAAACGAGTTTCTACATATTGTAATTTGCAAGAGTTGCTGTGGGCTAGCCGAGATGGAAGATGGGCCAACCAGTGTGGACTGATAGCTTGAAAACCGGCCTACACCTTTAGGTTTCCTTTTGGTTATCCCATTGGCTTGGGTTGCGCCACCTTAGTTTATGGGCTATAACTATTGCATTTATTTATTGCTTTATTCATGTATGAGATGCTATGGATGTCTAAAGCATGCCAAATTTAAACATGTTAAAATTTGATAATAATGAACCACATTAATTGATGAGATCAATTAAATGGCTAAATGGACTAAAGTAAATCATAATTGGTGAGATGAAACGATCTTAATAAAATCCCTCTATTAAAATATTAAGTCAACATAGCCTTCCAATTTTGCCCTCGTTAAGGCCTTGATCAATACTGTGTAGGTTCTGCTAAAGCGAAGTACTAGTATTTATCTTGGTTAAACGCGAGAATAAACAAGTGATATTCATAGGTTAAAATTGGTTAATGACTGACTAGGTTATTCTAATAGGATTAGAAACCTAGAGGCAAGTAATTTGTATAAATCATAAGATGATTAGAACAAGAGTTGTTCACCAAACTTTAGGAGTTACATATGATGTAATTAGCAAGTGTTGCTTACCTAGATAACCATAATCTGAGAGTAAAGCCAAAGCTGACTTAAGAGGAGGTGAAATACGGATCCTTAACCCACTTGAAATGCTTTTCAAGAAAGCCTTTCCGAAACTAACGTATGAGGTATTAGTTTTGTAGTAAAATAGTGGGAGCATCATTTAATTAAGTCCTTTAATGATTAATATAAATTTGATAAATTTCACACGCATAATTTCATTGTTGTAATATATTATGGCTGCAAGCACAAATACACTATCATTGCGATCGGTCCTTGAGAAGGACAAGTTGAATGGTTTAAATTTTCATGACTGGTTTCGTAACTTGAGGATTGTCCTCAAACAAGAACGAAATTATATGTCATTGAACAACCAGTTCCTAACGAGCCACCCACTAATGCCTTGAGGGCTGATAGAGATGCTTACAGGAAGCATCTCGATGACATGGTAGACGTTGGATGTCTTATGCTTGCCACTATGAATCCTGAGCTCAGAAGCAACATGAGGACATGTTGCTTATGAAATGCTGAGCACCTGAAAGAAATTTATCAGGGGCAAGCACGGCAAGAGAGGTTCAATATCTCTAAGGCCTGTTCCAATGTAAGCTGGCTGAAGGAAGCCTAGTGGACCTCATGTCCTAAGATGATTTGTACAGCCCAAAATTGACCCTAGTCGGGAAGTGTTTTGGGACCACAAAACGAGTCATAAAAATAATTGATTTCCATATTCTTTGCTTATTATGTGTGTACATGAGTATGTGGAAGTTTCATTCTCCAATTTTGCCAATTGCATGAAAATTATTAATAGAGATTGATATGAGACATGGTGAAAATATGATAGGCTAATTAAATGTCTATTATGATGTTGTGAAATGATGGT